>NC_134354.1:664310302-664589634 GCF_048569485.1 Anomaloglossus baeobatrachus | reverse complement strand
CCATGCCTCCCGTAAGGGAAGAACTAAAATATGCTTATGTTAAATGTTTTACATGTTAAATTATCTTTTACAGAAAAATAAAACCGGTGATGGACGGGCAGCCCGCGGACGGTCTGCATTTCACCAAGGGGGAATGTGACGCCCTGGACTAGCCAGGTAGTCACAGACAATACACCTTACACACCCCTTCCCCTGGACAGTAACACCAGTCAAACAAAAACCCTTCTTGCCTCCCTCCAGGGTCTGATGTCCACACCAGGTGGGGCAGAGCCAGGCAGTTGGCCCCACCCACCGAGGAGTTCACAGACCTGGAGGCGCGAAAAGTGATATTCGTTTTGGTGGTGAAAGTGTGAGGAGTAGAAACTGCAAGTGTCTGGGTCGGAGCCCAGGCACTGACAGCAAGGTTGGCAGATGGTGGCCGTCTGCAGGAGTTAGTGGACCTCTGCAGAACCGTAGAACCGGGGAGTGGAGTGAAGCTAAGCACACAGGCAGGGCCATCGGACCCCGACTAGGCTTGGAGCCGCCGACAACGGTCAAATCTGAGTGTGACCGGAACCCCAGGGGTTTCCTAACAACAAAGACCCGACAGAAGGCAACAGTCCACACCGTGAGGAAACACAGCCACCGCCATAGGCTAGAGATCCAAGGGCCAGTGCCTGCGGGCAAAACGGGCTCCTTCGGTACCTATACGCCGGGGAGCGGACTACCGGTGGGCAACCACAGGAGTCAGAACATTCTAACCAGGTGCAGGGAAAGACAGCCATCATCACACTGTCCGGGGAGAGAGCACAAACACGGCAGCCGGCTGCGGGACCCGTCCATCTAGCCGTTTGGTTTACCAGAGACTCTGTCATTGACTGCCTGAGTGAGTACACCAGTGCCATCCGGCACCGCGCCGCGCTGCCCCTGCAACCCTGCACCCCAGCCATCCAGCCTCCCCGTTACACCACCGGGCCCCGGGATCACCAACCCCTACCCACGGAGGAGACAACATCCTAGCTGCTCCCTACCATCGCTCCCGGGATCCCCGTCACCAGCAGCGGTGGTGCCCTTTATCACCACGACCCGTGGGTGGCGTCACGAACTATCTCCCTAAACAAACCACCCCCTTTTCACTCATGGATGAGGAGCGCCGCTCGAGTTCCCGGGTCCGGCCCACCGCTTGAGCCACCGAGCAGCAGCAGAAGCCCCGGACCCGAGCGTGGCGAGCGCGGCCCCTCCGCCCGCGACACTCACGATGTCGTAGCATGTAAAGCGGCCCTTAGGCAGCCAATGAATGACACAAGCCCTTGTGTCTGAATCTTGTGGATGTTTTGTGTGCCGTGATTGGCTACAGGAACACCCACAAATAAAGTTAAGATATAAAACAGAGCGCCTCTCCTCTGACCTCCCAACCCCCCACCCCCCCCAAGTTCTCTCATCTCTACATATAATTGTTTTTTTTTTCCTGTCTGAAATGAAAGAATTCTGCATTTTATTTTAAAGAGGCAGCATGCCATTTTCAGTGTTTTTGCAGCGTTCTTTCACCTTTCAAAGCAATAAGTGCAAAATTATTTCTGCTGCTTTTGTGGTGAAAGAAGCTAACTTTATTATACATGTACAGTACTGTAGACAAATGACACACCAAAAAAAATGCAACAAAAAAGCAGCAAAACCTGCTTTTTTGGAATCAACTTTTTTTACTGCCAAAAAAAAAAGCAGCAAAAACACAACTTCTGAACATAGCCGTAGACTTATATTTTCTTAGAAAATGGTGATCTATTCAATACTTATTTCACCAGCTGTATATATACAGTCATGGTGGAAAGTATTTATCTGGTTTCAGGTGTGATTTTCATATTGCCCACACCTGTCATTTGGCACAGGTGAGTTTGATCTAGCATGACATGCTTGTGACAAAGTTGTTTACCCACAATTTTGGAAAGGTGCCAACACTTTTTTTCTGCTGCCCATTTTTGGACTTCTGTCATCCCGAAATTATGTTTGGTTTGCTTTTTTCTCTTTCTTTTGTGTTGTTCCAATACACACAAAGGGAATAAACATGTATATGACAAGACATGTGTAATTGCAATAACTTTCTGGGACATATATATATATATATATATATATATATATAAAGCTGAGTGTATGTATGTGTGTGTCAGCTAAAGGAATCTGTACCGTCCCATTTACAATCACGACATTAGGCTATGTGCCCACGCTGCGGAAAATTTGCAATGTGTCCACGCTACGTCCGCATTTTTTCAAGGAAATTCCGCGGATTTTCCAAAAATCTGCAGTACAGCGAGTCCCCAGCCATTTTTATGGCATTTTGGAACTGCTGTGCCCATGCTGCGTTTTTTTCCGCAGCGGAAATAATGCGGATTTCCCTGCGGAAAAATTGCAGCATGTCAATTATTCCTGCAGATTTTTTCACACGATCCTATACTTACCTGCCTTGATAGAAAACACCGGAGTCACTTCATCCGGTGCAGAAGAGCACGGTGGAGCCAGGAGCAGGCAGCAGGAGGTGGGTGGGACCTGCACAAGCTCCGGTCATGTGACAGCGGGAGCTAGTTCAGGCCCGCCCACCTTCTACGGCAATATGCAGACAGACACGGCCGGAGAGTGAACTGCTGCGTGATGGAGGTAAGTATGAACTCCCCCATCACTCCAGCACTTGTTCTGCATTGAGAATGCAGTGCTGAAGCCATGGTACTGTATCCTCAATGCAGAATGACCGCAGCATATCCGCAGGACATTCCGCAATACAACCGCAGCATTGAAACAGCCAAAGTTGTGCTGCAGTTTTCTAGGAGCTCCTGCGGAATGTCCTGTGGATATATCCGCAGGACACTTTCCCTGTGGGCACATAGCATTACGAGACAAACAGACACAGACAGACAGAGACAGACACAGAGAGAGAGACAGACAGAGAGAGACAGACAAGAGAGAGAAAGAGACAAGAGAGAGAGGGACAGAGAGAGTCACAGACGAGAGAGAGACAGACCGAGAAAGACAGAGACAGACAGACAGACAGACAGGTACAGGCAGACAAGCAGAGAAAGAGACAAAGACAAACAGACAGAGTCACACAGACAGAGACAGAGAGAAACAGTCAGGGACAGACAGAGAGACATACAGAGAGACAGCCAAAGAGAGAAACAGAAAGATAGACAGACTGAGACAAACAGACAGAGAGACACAGAAACAGACAAATAGAGACAGAGAAAGACAGAAAGACAGACAGACAGAGAGAGACAGACACAGACAGAGAAGAGACAAAGGGGATAAACATGTATATGATAAGATGTGTAATTGCAATGACTTTCTGGGATATAATATATACAGACCAAAAGTTTGGACACACCTTCTCATTCAAAGTGTTTTCTTTATTTTCATGACTCAAAAAATTGTAGATTCACATTGAAGGCATCAAAACTATGAATTAACACATGTGGAATGAAGTACTTAACAAAAAAGTGTGAATCAACTGAAAATATGTCTTATATTCTAGATTCTTCAAAGTAGCCACCTTTTGCTTTGATTACTGCATTGCACAGTCTTGGCATTCTCTTGATGAGCTTCAAGAGGTAGTCACCGGAAATGGTTTTCACTTCACAGGTGTGCCCTGTCAGGTTTAATAAGTGGGATTTCTTGCCTTATAAATGGGGTTGGGACCATCAGTTGTGTGGTGCAGAAGTCTGGTGGACACACAGCTGATAGTCCTACTGAATAGACTGTTAGAATTTGTATTATGGCAATAAAAAACCAGCTAAGTAAAGAAAAACGAGTGGCCATCATTACTTTAAGAAATGAAGGTCAGTCAGTCCGAAAAATTGGGAAAACTTTGAAAGTGTCCCTAAGTGCAGTGGCAAAAACCATCAAACGCTACAAAGAAACTGGCTCACATGAGGACCACCCCAGGAAAGTAAGACCAAGAGTCACCTCTACTGCGGAGGATGTTTATCCAAGTCACCAGCCTCAGAAATTGCAAGTTAACAGTAGCTCAGATTAGAGATCAGGTAAATGCCACACAGAGTTCTTGCAGCAGACATATCTCTAGAACAACTTTTAAGAGGAGATTATGTTCAGCAGGCCTTCATGGTAAAATAGCTGCTGGGAAACCACTGCTAAGGACAGGCAACAAGCAGAAGAGACTTGTTTGGGCTAAAGAACACAAGGAATGCACATTAGACCGGTGGAAATCTGTGCTTTGGTCTGATGAGTCCAAATTTTAAATCTTTGGATCCAACCACCGTGTCTTTGTGCGACGCAGAAAAGGGTGAACGGATGAACTCTACATACCTGGTTCCCACCGTGAAGCATGGAGGAGTAGGTGTGAAGGTGTGGGGGTGCTTTGCTGGTGACACTGTTGGGGATTTATTCAAAATTGAAGGCATACTGAACCAGCATGGCTACCACAGCATCTTGCAGCGGCATGCTATACCAACCGGTTTGCGTTTAGTTAGACCATCATTTATTTTTCAACAGGACAATGACCCCAAACACACCTCCAGGCTGTGTAAGGGCTATTTGACTAAGAAGGAGAGTGATGGGGTGCTACGCCAGATGACCTGGCCTCCACAGTCCCCAGACCTGAACCCAATCGAGATCGTTTGAGGTGAGCTGGACCGCAGAGTGAAGGCAAAAGGGCCAACAAGTGCTAAGCATCTCTGGGAACTACTTCAAAACTTTTGGAAGACCATTTCCGGTGACTACCTCTTGAAGCTCATCAAGAGAATGCCAAGAGTGTGCAAAGCAGTAATCAAAGCAAAAGGTGGCTACTTTGAAGAACCTAGAATATAAGACATATTTTCAGTTGTTTCACACTTTTTTGTTAAGTATTTCATTCCACATGTGTTAATTCATAGTTTTGATGCCTTCAATGTGAATATACAATTTTCAGAGTCATGAAAATAAAGAAATCTATTTTATTGAGAAGGTGTGTCCAAACTTTTGGTCTGTACTGTATATGTATATATATATATATATATATATATATATATATATATATATATAAAGAAAAAATTTCAGCCGCACACTTTGAAAAGCCAAAGAAAATTCTACCTTATAACATAAATGGAGGTATTTAGAATATTATAGTGGCCATTGCAATACCAGCCCAGCCCCTTCACGGCACCCTCCTTTGCTGGGTCCTACAAGTTTAAAAACCTACAAGATCAGCTGGTAAACAAAAAGGAAGCTAATGAAGCAGCCAGGAGCTGGGGTGCAAATCCAGCAAACAGAGCACCACTCCCTGTTATATGCATTATACAATAGAAAAAAACAGAATGAAACAGGGGTTCCCTTGCCGGTTTCCCACGCTGGTACTAACCTGACTTCAAACCGTACTGTCAGCATCTTTGCAATGTGAAAAGGTGCGTATCTGGATGGTGTATAAATATGAGAAAAAATTCCAGCCACACACTGTGAGAAGAGAAGATGCAGTGTAGTCTAGGACCCAGCAAAGGAGTTTGCCGTGAAGGGGCGCTGGGCTGGTATTACAATGGCCATTATAATATTCTAAATACCTCCATTTATGTTATTAGGTAGAATTTATTTTGGTTTTTCACAGTGTGCGGCTGGAATTTTTTCTCATATTTGTACACCATCCAGATACGCACCTGTTCACATTGTAAAGGTGCTGCCAGTACGATTTGAAGTCAGGTTAGTACCAGCGTGGGAAACCAGCAGGGGAACCCCTGTTTCATTTTGTTTTTTTCTATTGTATTATATACCATATTTTTCGCTTTATAAGACGCACCTGATTATAAGAGGCACCCCCAAATTTGGTGAAGGAAAAGAGAATTTTTTTTTTTATGTTAAATGCGGTCCATCTTATAATGCCAGTGTCCGTCTAAAAAATCATATAGGGTATATATCCCTCATAGCCCCCATCCTAAAATTAGCCCCCTTAATCTGGATATGGCCCCCTTATATTGAATATAGCCCCCTTGTGATGGCACATGTTCCCCTGTGCTGCCTATGGCCCCCTATGGATTGCACACGTTCCTCTGTGCTGCCTATGGCCCCCTATGGATTGCACACGTTCCCCTGTGCTGCTTATGGCCCACCAAAGTGACATTCCCCAGTTATACGCCGCCCGGGACCGAGTACCCCATAACCCTGGGCGACACACTAACTGTACACACACCAAGAGAAACCCATTTCACCGGTGCCTGAGGTTGCAGCACCTCCCCTTGACCTATTCATCTTTTACACCATAAATTGGCATAGTCTGCAGGATAAAGTCCTGCAGAATGTGTATGCAACCTGCAGAGCAGTAGAAATGGTACCTCATAATGAGGCTTCAGTCGCCACAGGGTACTGCACCTCACTAAAGGTGCAGTATTCATCCCGGGTAAGGAGGAGGTCATTGCCGGTAACCACCACAACCCACACAACACACAGTCATTGCCCTCCCACTGGGACTGGGCTAGGGTAGGGTGTTGGAATGGCCACCACAAGGTATGGGACCTCCTGCCCACTAGTTCAGCAACCTTGGGGGGGTGGAGCTAGACCATGGGGAGTAAGGTGACACACCCACACACACACACACACTCAGACAGTCAGTGACAGGGAACAAGTGGGGACTGTAGAGAAGACGGTCGCTGAAGGGAGAACTGTGCCATAACTCCCTCAGGACCGAGCGCATACATCAGGGTGCGGAACCCTAGGCTGGGTGGGTATTGCACGTCCCACCAGCAGAATCCGCCGGGCGGAAGATTGCAAGTCTTCTGGCCCACACAAAGTGCCTGGGGCACAGCAGCATACTAGAGCCAGGAGTCGTGACACAAGAGCGGCACCAGTAAAGGTCATTGCCTGCCATACGAGACAGGAATGTAACCAATCCAAGCACTCAGGTCCCAGCGTAACTTCAAGCCGCAGGGACTCACACAACACAGCGCAAGTAGGAAGGACTCACAGAAAGAAACACCGGTTATGACCTCCGAACTATCCGAGATCAGCTGAAGTCCATGACAGCGGAGTCTGGCAGTCTGAGGGCAGTGAAATCTCAGTGAGTAAAGAACTATGATTGAAACCCCTGTGTCGCTCCCTTTCTCCACTGCCTCCAACCCTGTGCTCCGCTGAAAGATTACTACTACTCCCAACCTCCCTGTGGGCTTTAGCTCTGCCTGTGGAGAGCTGTACCAACCTAGCTGCGCTACCATCTGCCCCCAGAGGAAACTTTCTGCAGCAGCGGCTCCTACTTTAGCCACACACCACAGGTGGCATCACGAATAACTACAATCCCCCATCATTATTCCCCATTTATTGACACCGCCAGGGTCATGGAAGCGGGCCTAGCCACTGTGACATCCCGCCCCCTACACCTTCCGGTGACGAGTAACCCTCCGGACCCCGTGGGCACGTCAATAACATAAGCTCAAAGATGGCAAAGTGTTTTGCAGTTAAAAAGAGAAAGCCGATCCATCGGTGGTGGAGACAGGTCAAAGCAGCACGAAGAGTAGCCAATCCCACTGTAGTGGCAGACAGAAGAGTAAAGCGCAATACTGAAGGAAAATCATTGGAAGTGCGTGTGAAGTATAGAAAACTCCTATCCAGTGACAGGTGGAGGAGAATATGATGAAGCACTGCTATGGGAAGTGAAACCACACTGGAAGATAAAATAAGATGCTGGACGGCCGGCCAATTGTGGGAGCCTGAGAGCCGTGAAATAGGATGAGTAGAAAGCAAGCCAAAAGCGCAAATCTGGACGAAGGAGAGTCAATATCCAATCAGCCTGCCTGTAAATTCCTGAAGGATCGTTGCTTGCAATTGAAGTTATGCCAGGTGTACCAAAATGTCTGTGCCTCTGTGGTAACAGATGAAGATGTCAACACTAAATTTTGTATCTCTTGTATATTTGTTATACTAGTTTAATCTGTAAGGAATGTTCTCTTTTTATAAAATGAACTGCCTTCTTCCTTGTGGTTGTAAGCAGGTAACTGCACCATCTGAAGGTATGCAGCCTTAGTACTAAACCAAGAAGAACCAGTTTCACTGGTGCCTGGGGTCGCAGCACCACACCTTACAACTTCATACTGGAAGCATACAACCCCATACATGAGAGTTAGGGGTTGGAAATGGCTGTGAAAAGGTCGACCCTCACGCATGTGAAAATGTGGCTTTGTGAAAGTGGGCATCTTCGTAACAGCCATGATGTGATACATAATTACATTTATATGTATTTCTGTTACCATCTTATATTGCCATCGAGTTAAGCTGTCTGTGAATGGCTGAAAGAAGAGTAAGCCACTTAGAAGTGTGGGGGTGGGGAGACCACCCTTGGCAATAGGAAGTTTGATGAAAGGAAGGTATCTGCACCACAATGTCAGAACTGCTGTCATGAAGGACAGAAGAGTTGACATAACATTGGTGTGGGGGTTGGAGATGGCAGGCTATCACGGGCAAGGAAATATATAAATCCACCCATGAGCTAAATTGTAGATTCATTACTGTATGAGAATGTAGGAGAGTCTGTGAACTGCTCAAGGAGGAAAAAAGTGCTAGTTGACAAGAACGCCCCAAAAAGTCTCTGTGACTCAGTGTGAGAGGCCTACAATATTGCCAATCCTGTACTATATCAATAAAGTTCGGTTAGAGGGACTACATGGCCGGCGGACCAAGAGTGAGGCCTACTGAAGCGCCATTGTATGCAGAAGCAGAAGGAGACTCATTGCTGGGAAAGCTGTATTCATTTTGGAAACATTTTGGTTAGGAATTGTGCCTCTAAGCATAGTGTTTAGTAAATTGTAAAGAAACGAAAGTCCACAGTGTTTTGCTCCACTGCTCCGTCCTTGGTAGGGAATGTCCAGACGAGACCGGTCCTACCCCAGGTTTTCTAGTGTTTACGTTACATGAGAACAACTAATGATGTAAGATGAGATATGATGAGGCTGTCTGTATGGTTATGAGTGGCAATAACCTTACCAAGCAACTAGAACCTCCAAAGGGCAAAGGAAAATACTCGGCAAAGTCCAAATATTAATCAGACTTTATTGAAAGGAAAAAAATGTATGTGGTTAATAAGCTGAAAACTGAATGTCTGTGTGAAAATAATCATCAGAATTATTCCTTGTAGCGCATTATTAAAGAAGACACAAAAAATATGAAGAATATTATTCATCTGATATATCGGAAAGCGTACGGTTACAGCACCGACACTTCCGGTATAATGGTATATGGTATTAGAGACAGATGTTTACCTGGTGGTCTCCATTGTTAGGAGGGTTAAGAAAAGAGATGAGCTCCCTTATTAGCCAGCTGAATGATACCGCTTTAACCCCTGGTTTGCCAGGGAGCAGGGCTAGACACAGTATAACAGGCTTTTGTACAGTAACCTCATGCTTTTTACGTTTTCTTCCTTTTACAATGCATTCAATTAATTGTGACAAACCTGCTAGACCCTTAACATTAACTAGTAAAAAAAAAAAATCACAAAATCCCTAACAAAACCAGTATATACATCCCAATCTGTGCAAAGAAAGCCTTCTCTGCATACATAACAGAAACCCCCAGCAGGAGGTCTGCGCATAAACTAGACCCCACTTTGAAAATGGTTCAATCTATTTTAATGATTGGTTAGCTTCCTCACTTCAAAGACAATCCAAAAACACACTCCTGATTGGCTGATAGGCAGTCAAAAAAAAAAAAAAAAAAGTTTGCACAGTGGAGGATCAAACAGTGAAGAGGAGTTAGGAGAGAGGGAAGTAATATCATCTGCTCTGCTCTGAGGATGATCTGATCCTGAGAATCCGTCACCCTCCAAGGACCAACCTCATGGCTACTGTGCACACAGAGGACACATCACAAGCTTATCCACAGGTATGTCCGAGCCTATATGAGAACATTAATGTCACGTAATATCCTGTCCATCTAAAAGCTGCATTATTTACAATGATATATGGAAACTTGCTATTATATATATGCATAGAATAACTCGAATGTAAATCATGATCAGTGGCAAATAGCTGCGAGCAATATATATGTTTTGTGGTTGTGCTCTACTGCCTTTTATTCTCAGCAGGGTTCTCCAAAAACATTGCAGGAGGGGGAAATACTTCTTGAACCAGGATAGCAATTGATTTTCTGAATCTCCTGCCGTGCACTGGGGATACCTGCTTGGTAACAAACAGTTCAATGAACCTCTTTTTATATAGTCCCGTCAGTTGCTGTAGAAATGCTATAAGTGTACACTTAACCCAATTAACGCTTATTAGGGAAGACATGAGTGAAGTTACATTAAAGAGATATATGTATTACTTAATAACCCATCAGAACTTGTAAGAAACGTAAGGCTGCGTTCACACATATATTGTGATATACTGTATGTGTACATATATTGTGTGTTAAATGCACAGCATACAAACCCATAGAGTTTCATTGATCCATACACACATCAGTCCGAATAACGGATTTGTGTATCTAATCCATGTAGCTCAAAGCATATCCTGTTATCATCCGTTTTAAGGATCAGACATGGCAATTAAAATAAATAAGAGATCCGTTAATGCAAATGAAAACCGAAATACAAACTGTGCATTTTAGAGTTCCATCTGTGTTTCATCTGCTTTTTACTGATCTTTTGTTGATAGTCATTGGATAAATTTAAGATTTAGATTGTCTACTTCCTTTAGTTTTTTCAAAATAATGGATGAGAAAGAAAACAGATGCTAAACGGATAACATAAGAGTTGAATAGTCTGTTATAAGTTATGTTCACATCATATATGTTCTGTTGCTCCTTCAGCGCTTACAACTGGACTCCCGCTAAACAAGATTCGGTAGTATGCGCTGACTGGGCCATTGACTATAATGATGCAGACGAAGTCCCCATGTGCTCTATCATGCATCATTTTTGGTCATATGCGCTTAGTTGAAGCAGGCAACAAGATGTAGTCTGCATCTTGATGACTGCCTCAACTAGATGCATACAGCTGAAAATTGTGCACGTACAGTCCTTGACCAAGAATCTGCAAAAAGACTAATGCTGCCCTTATTATCTCCCAGCTTGACTACTGCAACCTCCTGGTCTCTGGCCTCACTTCTAACACTCGCATCCCTACTATCTATCCTAAACTCTGCGGCCCGACTAATCCACTTGTCCCCCCGCTATTCCCCAGCCTCTCAGCCAATCTCTTCACTGGCTTCCCATTTCCCAAAGACTCTGTTTCAAAACACTAATCATAGCATACAAAGCCATCCACAACCTGTCTCCTCCATACATCTGTGACCTAGTCTCCCGGTACCTACCTGTACTCAACCCAATCTTCACAAGATCTCCTTCTCTACTCCCTTCACATCTCTTCTTCCCACAATCACATACAAGCTTTCTCCCATGCCTGCCCCATACTCTGGAATGCTCTACCCCAACATATCAGACTCTCCTACCGTGGAAACCTTCAAAAGGAATCTGAAGACCTACCTATTCAGACAAGCCTACAGCCTGCAATAACCCTTAAGGCCCCATCACACACAGAGATAAATCTTTGGCAGATCTGTGGTTGCAGTGAAATCATGGACATATTGTTCCATTTGTACACAGCCACAAACCTGGCACTGATTGTCCACAATTTCACTGCAACCACAGATCTGCCGCAGATTTATCTCTGTGTGTGACGTGACCTTAAATCCACTACCCTCACCTACTGTATCCTCACCCATCCCTTGTAGGTAGTGCCCTTACAGGCAGGGTCCTCTCTCCTCTTGTGCTAGTCTGTGCCTTGTACTGTTCCCTATTATTACACTTGTTTATTTATGCCCACCCCCCCACATTCCCATGTAAAGCACCATGGAATGATGTATATAATAATAAATAATAATGTGAACATAGCCTTACAAGCATATAAAAATAGACATCAATATGTGAATGTGGCCAAAAAACTGATATCAGGTGCTGCAAAGTGTCTTAAAACTGCACTTGTAGAACCATTAAGATAAAACTGATGGATACACTGCAGTTTTTCAAGCTAGAATTGCAGGATGAAAGTCAACAGGTTAATGCAGTAGCTGCGAAGTGGAGGAGATATTACCAAATCCTATCTGAATACTGTGCAAGAAATGCACTATGCAATGTGACCTGTGGTGCGATTTTTCAATCCACACCATGACAATTTAGAGTATGTGCAGCAAAAATTTCTGTCCCAAAAATGCTGCAGTTTACAGTATCAGCAAAACTAGCAAGATTTCTGAAATCTCATTCACATGCTACTTATTTTTTCCTTGCAGATTTGAAACAATTCAAATCTGCAACCTGTCATTTTTTCTGTGTTTTTGGAGCAGTTTAATGAATGTGAAAAAAATATATATCCAATATGAACGCAAACATGTGTCAAAAACACATTTTTTTATATAGCATTTTTCTACAAATAGTTTTGCTGCAGAAATCTCTGTAGAAAATGCTTAATGTGCGCACATAACCTTTTAGCATTTTTCACTAATGCAAATGTAGGGGGGAAAAAAGCATCAAAAATGCATGCAAAAAAGTGTCAAAAACAAATTATAAAAGTGTAAAAAATGCACATTATATATATATATATATAGATATATATATATATATATATATATACACACACATACACACAATGTTCTTCCTACCAAGGAACACTTTTTTGGTGCAGAAATTTCTTCTGCAAATGAGAGAAAAATCTGCTACAGATCTGCACTAAAACCTGCAACAAATCAGCATGTAACAACTGCAGATTTTGTTACAGATTTTGCTGGAGCAGATTATTGGTAATATCCACAATGAAACTTTTTCCATGTGAACAAACCCTAACATTAGTAATGTCTCAGACATCCAATTTTTGCGTACAGGTGTTATCTGACAATAAGAGGTCGCCTTGGCATTGGCTGTTGGGCTCACATAAAACTGGCCATTTTTGCGTGCTAACTATTTCAATTTTTACATGCTTTCCATAGCATTAACGTATGTCTATATTCCTTGTCACACATATCTTAGCAATACAGAGTGCAACTGTCTATTTTTTGTTATTATCTTAAACATATCTGACAGCTTCTACTGCTGTGTTGTGTTACGGTGGCCTTCACTTCACCCACACTACTAGCCCTGGCAATAGACATGGTGGTGGAGTTAGTCTTCTTCTCCTTTATAGCAACTTCATCTTCAACCAAATCCTACCTCTACCTACCCTTATCCCCTCTTCTTTTGAGGAGCAGTCTATCTGTATCTACTCTCCCTCCAACCTCCAAGAGGTCGTCATATACAAACCCCATGCGCCGTGCTTCCACCTTTATCAACCATTTCTCCACCTGGCTTTTACACTTTCTGTCTGCTGATATGCCACCATCTTCATGGGTGATTTCAACATCCCCACTGATACCCAACAGTTAACAGTTTCCAAACTCCTGCCACTTGCTTCATCCTTTTCTCTTATGCAATTATCCTCCACAGCTAGCCACACAGACAGACAGGACTTACATTAGACCTTATGTTCACCCGCCTCTGATCCCTATGTAACCTAACAACGTCACCTCTCCCCTGGTCTGACTATAAACTACTTACTTTTGCATCCCTGTCCTCACTGGCTCCCATGTCCAGGAAGTAGCACACCCCCAGAAAAAGCTCACACACCTAGACACTCACACACTCTCTGACTCTATTCTATTCTATTAAACTGCCCACCATATCCTCATTCCACAGGCAGTGCCACCATTTTCTACAACGTCACACTTGCATCAGCTATTGACTTGGTCACCCCTCTTGTGCAGAGTGCAATAAATCAATAGATAACCCTGGCACAATAACCTCACTAAAAATCTTCAGCAAATGTGCAGGGTTGCAGAGCAGTGCAGAAAAAAAACGCATTCGCAGGAAGACTCCTCCAAACCAGCAACTTTCTTATTCAAGTCGGCCCTCACCTTCTAAACAAAACTACTTCACAATGCTCATATCTTCTTTATCCCATAACTCGAAAACGTTATTCAACACTTTTAACTCCCTCGTTCATCCATCATTGTCCCCTCCAACCTCCCCCATCTATGCAGCATATTTCAAATACAAGATTAACAAAATCAGTCAAGTCATTACTACTTAACCACACAGAAACCCTCCATATTACAGACCAATGCCCTTCCCCCATAATAGTCCTCCTCACTGCCACTGAGGTGATACACAGTCTATTACTCCCTCCTACTACAGATCCTCTTTCCCCTTGGCGTTAAGGACCCTGCCCTCTTCTGAATCTTCTCATACTTTTCTAAGTGCACATTTAGTGTGTCCATTCCCTTACTATGTCCTCATCCTGGCCTCTCTCTGTTGGTGTCCCCCAAGGCTCTGTCTTGGGAACCCTACTCTTCTCCATCTGTACCCTTGGGCCTTGGACAACTCATAAAATCCAATGGCTCCCACTACCATCTATACACTGATTACACAAATCTACCTCTCTGGCCCAGATGTCGCTTCTGTACTGTCCAGAATTCCAGAGCAGAGTGTCTATTAGCCATATTGACTCTACCTTGTCATTCAAACCACACATGTAGGCTTTTATCACCTTCTGCAACTCAAAACTATTTCTAGAACCCTTGTTTTCCTCAACTTTGAATTGGCTGAAATGTTAGTTTGTGCTCTCATCATCCCAAGCCTTTACTACTGCAATATACTTCTCTGTGGCCTTCCTGCTAACAGTCTCGCACCTCTCCTGTCTGTCCTTAACTCTGGTGTCTGACAAATCCACCTTTTCCTTGATACTCCTTCCAATTCCCCAACGTATCCAATTCAAACTACTAACATTGACCTACAAAGCCATCCATAATCTGTCTCCTCCACATATATCCAAGCTAATCTCCTGATATACTCCAACATGTCATCTCCGGTCAACCTCCTTCTCTCTTCCACACTTGTACATTCCTCATTCAATTGCATACAAGACTTCTCCTGAGTGTCTCCCATCCTCTGTAATTCTGTGCCCCAACATATCCAATTATCCACCACATTCGGAACTTTCAATCACAACTTGAAAACTCATTTTTTCAAGGAAGCTTACAGCCTGCAAAGACATCAATACCACCACCAGAGCTGCTGCAATCCCCCAGAGTACTGTATCCTTCCCCATTATCTTGTTGACTGTAAAAGTGCACAAGGGCAGGGTGCGCTTGACTCTGTTCCAGTCTGTCATTGTTAGTTTTTTAATTGTAATTTATATTTGTATTTTGTATGTAAACCACCTTTCACATGTACACCATGCTGGAATCAATGGTGCTCTAAAAATAAATAATAATAGTATTATCCATGGTTTTAACAGATAGCACTCATACCTGTGATAGTCTATAGGGCCATTTACATATCTATGAGTTTTCGCAGAGGGTCAGATTAAAATCAACAATGCAAGTCTATGGGTCTCAAAAAATCAGACTACCCTCATATGTCAGCGGAGTGCAGCCCGATTTTTACAGACTGTCAGAATGTAGAAGGTGGACAAATGTTTCCTTTTTGCTCCACGTACGAGGAAAACTGATAACACTTGGACCACACTGAGCAAAGTCTGATCCAAAAAGTTCAGTCCGTTTCACTTGTACGGGTTAAAATCAGATGATTGAAGGAGGCCTTAAGGCCGCTTTACACGCAATGATATTGCTAACGAGATGTCGTTGGGGTCACGGAATTCGTGACGCACATCCGGCCTCGTTAGCAACGTCGTTGTGTGTGACAAGTACGAGCGACCGCTAACGATGCAAAATACTCACCAAATCGTTTCTCGTTGACACGTCATTCATTTCCCAAATAACGTTGCTGATGTTGGACGCAGGTTGTTCATCGTTCCTAAGGCAGCACACATCTCTACGTGTGACACCCGAGGAACGACGAACAACACCGTACCTGTGTCCTCCGGCAATGAGGTGGGCGTGACTTTCATGCGGCTGCTCTCCGCCCCTCCGCTGCTATTGGACGCTTGCTGTGTGACGTCGCTGTGACGCCGCACGAACCGCTCCCCTTAGAAAAGAGGCTATTAGCCGGCCACAGCGATGTCGTTGGGAAGGTAAGTATGTGTGATGGGTACTAGCGATTTTGTCCGCCACGAGCAGCGATTTGCCCGTGACGCACAAACGACAGGGGCGGGTGCAAACGCTAGCGACATCGCTAGCGATGTCGCAGCGTGTAAAGCCCCCTTTACTCTCATTATTTTCTAACGAGGAAACATATAACGGTCTATCTGTCCCAAATGTTTAAAGTGATATATTTTACACGATAATTGAATTGATTGAGAGATTTAGCTTGTGTAAAGTCCTTCTGATTGTTGTAAACACAATTTATCTGTATTGTCACACGTTCTGATTGCCAGCAATGACATTTAAAGCAAGTCACTAATCTGTTATTACAGGTATGTATTATATTTGCAGCATATTTTTTGTGCAAAATTTGGTTTAAGAACGGCAGAGATGCTTTTATCATCTCAGTGTTACTATTTTCTTAGATGATTGCCAGTCGTTCATTTAACACTTCTTAAATAGAAACAGTTTTTTAGTTTTTCTATTAAAAAAAGAGGTCACATCTCAAATAGACATACTGTAAACATTTCCTTCTGGAGGATCCATTTATCATTTTTATTGGTGAACATTAATAATAGCTGTAATTGTGTCTTGAGCTGATCCTAGCCTAGGTATTGGTATCAAATTAGTATAGTTGCATACTTATCCATAAACTTACCATTGTCTTTGTTTAATACAGGACAGGACTCCTAATTTCTCCCCAGAAACAGGATCTGCACCATCGGTGAACTTGCTTCCCTCAGCTTGAGTAATAGTACCACAATCTAGTTCCCAATCCTTTCAACTCTATTGGACCTGCATCAGATATGTTTCAAATCTGGAGTAATGAAGTCTCTCCAAATACAGGAATGGGTACTCATACTATGGCTTTTGGTGTACCTAAAATGCAGTACGCTGGTCACTTGCAGGCAGTAGGGTCCCATGAACTTCCTTTGACTCCTCCAGCTGACCCTACTGTTTATTCTTTTGACTTGTCCCCTGTAAAGGTGTTAGCACAACAAGCTCCCACCAACCCTACATACCATTTCCAGGACCCAAATGCTATGACACAGGACTTCTCCAGTTTCATGCCAAATGCGCCCACGTTGACCCAAAGACACATGCCAGCTGGACATATGGATGATCAAACTTGGTGGAGTTTGCAGCAGACAAACCCAAATAACCTTCACTCCTTCCACTTAACAAACCCCTTAGTAGTTGGACCCCAGCCTCAACTAGCAGCACTCCTTCAGAGCTCCTCTAAAACTTTACTGAGCAACACTAGACGCTGCAGGAGATGTAAGTGCCCAAACTGTCAAGCCTCTCCAACCAACGAGGAACCAGGGAAAAAGAAACTTCATATATGTCATCTTCAAGGTTGTGGCAAGGTTTATGGTAAGACGTCTCATCTCAAAGCCCATTTACGTTGGCATGCTGGTGAAAGGCCTTTTGTGTGCAACTGGGTCTTCTGTGGTAAAAGTTTCACAAGATCTGATGAGCTCCAGAGGCACATTAGGACTCACACAGGAGAAAAGCGTTTTGGCTGCCAAGAGTGTGGAAAAAGATTTATGAGAAGCGATCACCTTTCCAAACATACAAAAACCCATCAAAATAAAAAGGGGAAGTGTTCAGGTTCTCTTCTAGACAATATTAAGAAGGAATAAATGCTATTTATTGAGTTTGTAGGACTGAATGATGACAGCCAATATTTTTTTTACATTTAAAATATAATTCTTTTTTCGCAGTGGACAGTTTATAAGGTTATAAAAAGCTGGTATAGTTCCATAATACTTTCAGCATAACATGTACAGCATCGTGGAAATCAATGATGCTTTAAAAATACATAAATAATAATATTCAAAAATAATAAGAAAAATTAAGGTTCTTTTTTTGACCAACGTGGCCTCCAAATTAGGGGAACTCCGTGCCTGAAATGATAATTTACGAAACAAATGAATTAAACGTGCTTATTTATAAACTTGTAAAATAGAAATGTACTGTGAATTTAAATGTTTTTTTCTTTACTTCTATGTTAAAAAGGTATCCTGCTCCCTATGAAGAATGCCTATGGTTCCAGACTTAAGACCTATTTCACCTGTTTGGACCCTGCTGCTAAAATGTGATAAACAAAAATGAAATTGTGTGTTTTATGTTGTTCTTTCTGTTTAGAATATGTTTTTATTAGTCTGTAAAAAAAATACATAAAACTGCTGTTGTGAGAATCGTAATAAATATGACATTCTCTTTACATGTGATTATTTCTTGTTTTTGCTGCTTAAGTATTGTAACATAGAAAATCAGAGAGTAAGGGTATGTTTCAATATTCTGTGTTTTTGAAGACACACTCAAGAGTGGAATAAGTCTCAATCTTCTCCTTACAGGTTTCCATGGATTATGAGTAGAGATGGGCAAACCCGCAGATATTCGGATTCAATGGGTCCAGCCAGACTTTAAAAAAAAAAGTTTGGTTTTAAACCGAGCTTGAACTTGAGCCCAGACCACGAGCACCATATGAGTCTATGGCATTCATGGCGAACCTTTTACAGGCCGAGTGCCCAAACTGTAGCTCTAAACCCAAATTTTTTTCCGAAGTGCCAACCAATCCTATTATATAAAGAATTGATTTTAATCTTACCTTTGCCGTCTTCTCTTCAGCAGGGGGCATCACGCTCATGCTTACCACACACTGAAGCTGAGCCCCTGCCCTTTCCAGATACAGCAGTTGGATTGATCTTTCTGGAAGAAAACTGCAGCATTTTAGACAGAGATTTTAGCCTGGAATGCAATCAGATTTCACCCTCTAATCCACATCTACATTTCAAAGTCTGAACATCCTGAAAACCCATAAAGACGTACGAGTGGCTCCCCTCCCCCATCATTGTGTAGTTCTGTCTCCCTTCCTTGGTCACTTCCTGGTAAACATGTCCCCCATCCTGATATATATTTCCTACATTTTGGTACATTTGTCCCCATCACGGCCCCATCCTGGTAAATGTCCTCCATCCTGGTAAATGTTACCCATTCTGGCATGTTCCCCCATGCTGGTAAATGTACCCCATCCTGACATATTGCCCATCCTTGTAAATGTTCCCCCATCCCGGCATGTACCCCATTCCTGGTAAATGTCCTCCATCCTGGTAAATGTTCTCAATCCTGGTTAATTTACCCCATCCAGGTAAATGTACCCCTTCCTGGTAAATGTACCCTATCGTGGCATGTTTCCTCCATCCTGGCATGCATGTTTCCTCCATCCTGGCATGCATATTTTCCCCATCCTGGCGTGTATGTTTCCTCCATCCTGGCATGTATGTTTCCCCATCCTGCCATGCATGTTTCCCCACCCTGGCATGCGTGTCATTCTCCTCCATACTGGCATGTGTGTTCTCCCACCCCATGCTGGCATGTGCGTTCCCCCACCCCATGCTGGCAAGTGCGTTCCCCCACCCCACGCTGGCATGTGCGTTCCCCCACCCCACGCTGGCATGTGCATTCCCCCATTCCCACTCCACGCTGCCATGTGCGTTCCCCCACCCCCACCCTGGCATGTGCGTTCCCCCACCCCGGCATGTGCGTTCCCCCACCCCCTCGCTGCCATGTGCGTTCCCCCTCTCCCACCCCAAGCTGCCATGTGCGTACCCCCACCCCACGCTGCCATGTGCGTTCCCCCACCCCCATCCCACGCTGGCATGTGCGTTCCCCCTCTCCCACCCCACCATGTGCATTCCCCCTCTCCCACCCCACGCTGCCATGTGCGTTCCCCCTCTCCCACCCCACGCTGGCATGTGCGTTCCCCCTCTCCCACCCCACGCTGGCATGTGCATTCCCCCACCCCCACCCCACGCTGGCATGTGCGTTCCCCCACCCCATGCTGGCGCTGCCCCCCCCATCCCCACCTTGGCACAGCCGCACGCGAGTTATAAAAAAAAAAAAGCAACACACAACTTACCTGCACACGCTCCCCCGCTGCGTGCTGCTGGGTCCTCAGTTCCCACGCGGCCAGCAGACGGCGCCGGCGCCGCTCTCTGACACTCCTCCGACTCCTAGTCAACACACTGCAGCCTGGGGGAGGAGGAGTGTCAGAGCGGAGGAGAAATGTCTCCTCCGCTCCAACACAGATTTGATCTGCCGGCGCGACTGCACTCAGCAGATCAAAACTGCAGGATCGGGCGACAGCACGTGTGCCAGCAGAATGGGCTCAGCGTGCTCCTGGTGGCACGCGTGCCATAGGTTCGCCATCACTGGTCTATGGGAATCCGAAGTTGTGTGCTGTAAAATGGTGTTAGTATTGATTAGGGGGCTGCAAAAGGAAGCAAAATGGCGTTTAAAGAAGGACAGTAAGGCTATGTTCACACTAGAAAAATGATTTTTCTTAAGAAATTTCTTAAGAAATTTCTTAAGAGTGAAGGATTAGTGCACCTGCATTAAAAAACGCATCAAAAACGCACCTGCGTTTTTGCCGCGTTTTTGGTGCGTTTTTGGTGCGTTTTCGGTGCGTTTTTGGTGCGTTTTTACCGCTGGTTGCTCCCTGCGTTATTGTGCCAATTATCTATGGCAAAAAACGCAGTTAGCTGCAGAAAAGAAGTGACATGCTCATTCTTTTTCTTAAGAAAATCTACTGAAAGAATTTTCTTAAGAAAAAAACGCAGTGTGTGCACAGCTAATTTTTTTTGCCATAGGTTTTGCTGGGGAATGTCTACAGAAAGGTTACAAGAATTTCTCAAGAAATTTCTGCAGCAAAAACGGACCAAAAACGGACCAAAAACGCAGGTAAAAAACGCAGTGTGTGAACACAGCCTTATACTTACTGAGTCTCTGCGCAGCTGTCACATTGCTTACGGTTCTAATCATTAAATCTTATTTTGACTCGTTCTTCTGCCAAGAGCTGCAGGTTTGGTGCAGAAATTTATTGCAGAAATTTCCTGGCATATCCTGGCAGAAAAATACACCAAAAAACGTGATGCAGTTTTGACACGCTTTTCTGCCAGGAGATACAGATTTGATGCAGATTTCTGCAACTAATTTCTGCACCAAAACTGCATCTCCTGGCTGAAAAATGCATCAAAATCTGGGATTGAGTTCACCTGAGGTGAGTTTTTTCAGTTCACCTGAGGTCACAGATGGGGTTCAATGGGGACCTTCAGACATCACTGCTCTGTTAGTGTGTCCCAGACGCCGCAGTGCTCGATCGCGTTCTACTGTGACTGCGCACTGGAACCTCAGATGTAGCAGAGCAGAGATCGTCGTGGGATGGTGTGTCTGGATTACATCAGACCTGCATAGGTAATTTGGGGGTTAATAAATTGGAGAAAGAGGCTGTTTGTTTTTTAACATAAAGGTTTTTTTCTCTGTGTTTTGTGTTTATTTTTACTTACAAGATTAATAATGGAGGGGTCTTATAGACCCCTTCCCATTACTAACCTCTGGCTTAATGATAGCTGCAATTTATTGACAAACGACAGCTGTCATCAACCCATTATATTACACTGATTGCCACCACACCAGGGCAATAGGGATGAGCCAGGTAAGCGCCAGGATTGCACATCTAATGGATACACGAATTCTGGTGCAGCTGTGGGCTGCTATTTTTAAGCTGGTGGGGGCCCAATAGCTAGGGGCCTCTGCAGCCTGAGAATATCAGCCGTCAGCTGTCTGCTTTATCTTGGCTGGGTATCAAAATTGGATGAAACTGCACACCATTATTTTTTCAATATTTATTTAAATAATTTAAAAATGCCACTTTGGGTCCCTCGTATTTTGATACATAGCTAAGATAACACACACAGCTGGGGGCTGCAACCTCCAGCTGTCTGCTTTATCTGCTCTGGGTATCAAAATAAGAGTGACCATACGCCAATTTTTTTAATTAATTATTTATTTTTACACTACACTTCGGGATCCAGACAGCTAGTGTGAGGGCAACCAATCACAGATGCTGGCAGTCTGATTGCAGCCAATCAAAGATGATGTCACAGAAGATGGGCAGTGGAACTAGTGAATATTCATAAGTTTAATGAGCGGATCTGGAATCAGTGTGATAGTCACATGGACTCGGTAAGTATAAGTGTCCTGCTTTAATCCCCATTATTCCTATCTTGGTGGCTGAACCCAAACCATAACAGAAATCTTGTATGCGATTGTGGGAAGAGGAGATAAGACGGGAGTAGAGAAGGAGATTTTGTGAAGATAGGAGGTTGCATGCAGGTAAGTACCGGGAGACTAGGTCACAGATGTATAGAGGAGACAGGTGGCGGGTGGCTTTGTATGTCATGGTTAGTGTTTTGAAATGGAGTCTTTGGGCAATAAGAAGCTAGTGAAGAGATTGGCAGAGCAAAATTAGTTGGCCAGCAAAATTTAGGATAGATTGGAGGTGGAGTAAGACTGTTAGAAGGGAGGCCACAGAGCAGGAAGTTACAGTAGTCCAAGCGGGAGATAATGAGGTAGATAAGGAGAGAGCAGAGTCAATGGTTACCCCCAGACAACAAACATGCGGGACAAGGGAGAGTGAGCAGTCATTGACTTTGATAGGTCAGGTCTACTGGTAGAGTGAGGTGGGGGAAAGATGATAAATTCTGTTTTGCCAAGGTGCAGTGTTAGAAATCGAGCAGAAAAGAAGGATGAAATAGTAGACAGACATTGTGGGATTTTGGTTAGTAAGGAGCTAATATCAGGACCAGAGAGGTAGCTCTACATATCATTCCAATAAAGATGATACTGAAAGCAGGTGGGACTCTATGAGGTGTCCCAGGCTAAAGGTGTAAATGGAGAACAGCAGGGGTCCAAGATCTGAACCTTGAGGATCACTGACAGATAGGGGGGTGAGATGAGGAAGTGATGTGAGCGAGGGAGCGGCTGAAAGTCTGGTCCGTTAGACATGAAGTGATCCAGGATAGTGCCAAGTCTGTGATACCAAGCGATGATAGAATATGTAGCAAGAGGGAATGGTCCACATGGTCAAAGACAGAAGACAGGTGTAGGAGGAGGAGGACAGAGTAGTGTCACTTGGCTTTGGTGGTTAGTAGGTCATTGGTGACTTTAATTAGGGCATTTTCAGTGGAATGATGCAGTTGGAAGCCAGATTGTAATCAGTCAAAGATGGAGCAGGAGAAGAGATGGGAGGACAACTAAAGATGGACATGCTGTTCCAGTAGTTTTGAGGCATATGGGACGAAAGCTGGACACAGAGGCTGGGTGAAGGGAGGGCTTTTTTGAAGAGAGCTGATCTTTATTTATGAACCATACCTGATGTTAGCTAAAAAAAAAAAATAGGAATAAAAAAACTTGAAACTGGAAGTCCGGTATAATACTAATACAGCATCCAATATGCTAAAATAAAAATCACATGGCTTCCATGTTAATCCATTAGAAAAATATACTTTGTATGCCACCAAACTTAAATTGAAGACAGAATCACAGAATGAACTCATTGGTTTTCATGGATGTCAACTTGCAGATCCCTTTCGCCATTTGCATGAGGCCTAAATGCTTGGGCTCTCCATTTTCTCTTCTGGATTAAATTAGACATCCATTTTATATTTAATGGAATGAAATACAAGACAAATTCCAGGAACTTGAAATAGAACTAGTTCTTCTGTTTTACAGTAGTAACAAAACAATGGAATTGACAACTGTGCATCATTCATATGTAAAGCGCCATAGAAATAATGGCGCTATAATAATAAATATTAATTTTAGGTTGACTTGCAACCCAAAATGAGATTGTGCCTAACTGTGTGTCTTATGTACAGTACTTGCTAAGCATGCCCCCAGTGTAGACATTGTTTTCACTATTTATCGCTAAAACCATTCTACTATGAAAGCTATTCCCTCAAAATTATCTAGGACTGGGTTATATTGCTATAATCCCGTTATAGGTCTACAAGCCCCCATACACATTATATTATGTCAGTCAAACCATCTAATATTGATTTGTTCAGCAGACCGTCTAATGTGTATGGGGTCCCTAGACAAATGATTAGCTAGCGACATTAGGAAGCCAGTCTGTCACATTTTGGACTGACGATCCTTTTGTTCTCTAAAGATTCGGTGCCCCCAGAAGTGTCTGGTGGAGTCCTGTGTCCTTTATGAGACAGCCATCTCAGGATAAAGAGCGTTTCTGTGTATGGGAAAGCCAGGCTGCTCACCTGAACCATCGTTTGCCCGACACCCACCTAAATTGTAGAACTTAGCTATAGGTGTTGCAGAAGTTGTGGTGGCTTTAATATCCCCAATGGATGATGCTGGTACTAAAACATTTTGAGCTATGCTGGTAGAATCAATTACAAATTTTCACTGGCATTCAGGAGTTTCAAGCCTCCACTATGGGTAAAATCGTAATTATGCGGCAATGCGATGTTACAGTTTACATAAAGTGATATTTGGTGCTTTGTGCACAAGAGGTTGTAAGACAAAATCACCAAAAAGGGCTGAGATTGGGACAAATATCAACCAGCTGTGACTTCCTCATATGTTTTTTTTTTCTTTCCGGAAAAATGCTTGAGTTCCCCATTGACTTCCATTACATGAGGGTACTTGAGCTGCACCCTTCCGAACATCAAATGCTCGTTAAGAACACCAGAGCACAAGAATACTAAACTATTTTATCATCACTACTTACCACCAGTCTTTATCAAGCATGTGGGTAAGTTAAAAACATACCATCCAACCTTTCCATCCAATTGGGAGGAGCTGTCTCAGGAGGTCAGGGCAATGACCCAACTTTCACTCACTATCCACAATGTCTCCTGTAGTCTTCCCTGTATGTGTTTATTGGTCCGTAATTTTTCTTATCCTGACAAGGAACCAGCATCTCTCCACTGTCTACATACAACTAGTTCTACAACTCATTCTTTACTTTTCTTGATATTTTGCCTCCTCGGGATTTGAACCCCACCCTGCGCATCATGGGAAGCAGCAGCAAACATTATTAGTCATAGACTGCACTGACAAATATAGGAGAATTGTCTGTATTTGAATGTGTATTGTATTTTGCTTCCTTACAGGCAGAATGTACTGGTACATAGAAATATATCTCTATATACTAGTGCATTTCTATATACCTGTATTATAGGGGTAAAATAAATCAGACATTTTTTCATCCTATAAAATTACTAAACCATAGATAACAGTGCCAATAATGACATTTAAAAAGGTGGTTCACTACTCTGCAGTAGTTACATAAGCAAGGATGATTGACCTTAGGGAGATCAACATCCAGCACCACGGAGACACCATCACGTGTTTCTCATCGCAGTGATTCTAGAACAAGGCCCCCTGGGAAAATATGCAAAACAGGACTGCCGCGGAAACACCATCACATGTCTCAACGCTGGCAGGAAACTAGCCAGGTCTTTCACCGGGAAGGAACAACCACGGGAAGGGCAGTCTCCAGTCAAGGAAACCACCTATGCCAAAACATGGTATCCATCCACAGACAGCTGTTTCGGGGTATTTGCCCCTCATCAGTGTGGAGTAGGAAACTAGCTAGTGGGAGCAATGCCTAGTAAAAGACTACATAAGCAAGGATGATTGACCTTAGGGAGATCAACATCCAGCATCACGGAGACACCATCATGTGTTTCTCAATGCAGTGATTCTAGAACAAGGCCCCCTGGGAAAATATGCAAAACAGGACTGCCGCGGAAACACCATCACATGTCTCAACGCCAAAACATGGTATCCATCCACAGACAGCTGTTTGTGGATGGATACCATGTTTTGGCATAGGCGGTTTCCTTCACTGGAGACTGCCCTTCCCGTGGTTGTTCCTTCCCGGTGAAAGACCTGGCTAGTTTCCTGCCAGCGTTGAGACATGTGATGGTGTTTCCGCGGCAGTCCTGTTTTGCATATTTTCCCAGGGGGCCTTGTTCTATAATCACTGCGTTGAGAAACACATGATGGTGTCTCCGTGGTGCTGGATGTTGATCTCCCTAAGGTCAATCATCCTTCCTTATGTAGTCTTTTACTAGGCATTGCTCCCACTAGCCAGTTTCCTACTCCACACTGATGAGGGGCAAATACCCCGAAACAGCTGTCTGTGGATGGATACCATGTTTTGGCATAGGCGGTTTCCTTGACTGGAGACTGCCATTCCCGTGGTTGTTCCTTCCCGGTGAAAGATCTGGCTAGTTTCCTGCCAGCGTTGAGACATGTGATGGTGTTTCCGTGAAAGTTCTGTTTTACTCTGCAGTAGTGACCACATCTTTGTAAAATTGATAGGGGAGGCATTTTGTAAATACCTTGTGTTGCCAATTCAGCTGCTGTGACGAGCGGTAAATTGCCGCCCACAGCCCAGTCATTCAGGTGATGTCAAGTCAACTGGAAGTTGACGTAAGATCATCAAATCCCAGAGGTCACGCAATGTGGAAGAGCGGACCATGATAGCGCCACTCAGAGGCTGAACTGGCAACACAAGGTATTTACAAAAAGCCTTCCCTATCAGTTTTACAGAGATGTGGTCACGACTGCAGAGTAGTGAACTACCCATTTAATGTCTTCTCTTTGAGTCTTCATTGCTCCATAGCATCTTCTTGGGGGAATTGGGACAGCATCAATACTCTGCACATACATTAATCAAATAAACAATTCTCTTCTTGTGGATTCCCCGAGAATCAATTCACTGAACTAGACGCTGGACCGTAGTCCTGTGAATTGATCTGCTTACTTCTAGTCCCAACCATCCCAGATACAGCACAACAATCCAGGATTTGGGTCAACAACCTGCATTTTTTCTGTATTTTTTTTGTTTTCCCTCCTTATTTGATGTTTTTCATACTTTTTTATGGTACAGAAAAGCTCTGATTCTGCACTTAAAACTCAACTGCGTTTTATTTACATCCATATTTTTAAGGATTCACATAGAAGCTTTCAGAGAAAAATGCATCAAAATGAGCAATTCAACAGCATCTGTAGACACACAGTAGGTTGGAGTTTTCTTGAAATCAAATCCACTTTACAGGGCCATTGAGCCCGAGTTGACATCTAGCATGAATGCTTTGTTTTCTGCACAGAAATTCTGCTGCATTTAAATGTCTAAGAAAAGTGGATGTGATTTCATGAAAACCTTGCTCACTCTGCGTCTAAAGATACTGCTGAACTGTGGAAGTTGTAAAAAAAACGTATGTGAAAAAAATACAGTTGCTATTTAAGGCTAAGGACACACGGCAAGTAAAACGGAGCGAGTGTAATGTGATAAAAAAAAATCACATTCCACTTGAATTAATGTTAGGCTATGTGCCCACGGGACTCTGTACCCGCAGATTTTGCTGTGGAAAACCTGCAGATTTATCTGGATTTTCTAGATAAATCTGCAGGTTTTAGCAAGTAGACACTCCCCATGTTATCCTATGGGTCATGGGGAGTGCTGTATCAATGGTGCGGTATGTGCGGCTGCGTAATATGCTGCGGATGTCCCGCAGCCGCACATAACTGCATGTCAATTATTCCTGCGGAATGCAGAAATACCTGCAGAATTCCCGGCCCTCCACTATGGAGATAGAGGCAGTGACTTTCGCAGGTAAGTCGCATGAATGTCCACAGGTTTACCACAGCTATTTCTCTGGAATCCCGCAGATATGTAGAGCTGCGGATTCCGGGGATCAGCTGCAGGAAACCTGTGGATATATCCGCGGGTACAGAGACCCGTGGGCACATACCCTAAAGGCTACTTTACACACTGCGATATCGGTCCCGATATCGCTAGTGTGGGTACCCGCCCCCATCTGTTGCGCGACACGGGCATATCGCTGCCCGTGCCGCACAACATCGCCCAGAGCCGTCACACATACTTACCTGTCCGGCGACGTCGCTGTGACCGGCGAACCGCCTCCTTTCTAAGGGGGCGGTCCGTGCGGCGTCACAGCGACGTCACTGAAACGTCACTGGACCGCCGCCCAATAGCAGCGGAGGGGCGGAGATGAGCGGGACGTAACATCCCGCCCACCTCCTTCCTTCTGCATAGCAGCCGGGAGGCAGGTAAGGGGAGCTTCCTCGTTCATGCGGCGTCACACGCAGCGATGTGTGCTGCCGCAGGAACGAGGAACAACTTCGTTACTGCTGCAGTAACGATTTTTAAGAATGGAGCCCCATGTCGCCGATTAGCGATTTTGCACGTTTTTGCAACGATGCAAAATCGCTTATCGGTGTCACACGCAACGGCATCGCTAATGCGACCGGATGTGCGTCACAAATTCCGTGACCCCAACGACTCCGCATTAGCGATGTCGCAGCGTGTAAAGCCCCCTTTACTCTATAGGGCTGCTCCCATGAGCGATTTTTGGACCAATGTTACTCGATGGGGCCACTCCCATGAGTGATTTTTTTTTCCAAGCCCTAAACGGACCAGTAAAACAATCACTGCATGCTGCGGATGGAATCCGATTCATTACACCGGAGTACAGTGCAATATAAGGCACAGGCTAATAATGGAGGAGCTGAGGTGATTAGTCCCTCCCTTTCCTCCGCGGCTGTGCTGTGATCGTAGGATCGCATCACACTGGCATGACACTCGGCTTACATTCCAACAGAGCGGGAGTAGAGTGTCATGCAATGCACTTCCAGTAGTGCTTGTGTGGCCCCTAGCCTTAAGTACAGAATCTAAGTTTTTCTGCTCCTTAAAAAAAAACCACATTAAAAAAACTTGAAATCTGCACCAAAAAAGCATCAAATACGGAATGCAACAAAATTGCAATAATCAGCAGGGAAAATGCAGCATTTATGCTACATGTGAACTGGGCCTTATAGATGTAAAAAAAAAACAAGACTTCCTATATAGCGTATATAGTACAAATAAAAAATTATGGCTGCTACAACTATGAATGAAGAAAAAATAAATCCCCATTGGTTTTAACCATTCTGGATATAGCGCGACAGTCCCGGATTTGGGTCTTCGCCCTGTGTTTGCTGAATGTCAATCAATCACAGCCACCACCCTTCTGACATCCTCACCTGTCAGGGTAGAAAAAAAAGGTAAATGAATGTGCCTTGAGTGTGGTAAAAAAAAAAAAATTGCCAAGGCGTGTTCTGGGCGCTTTATATTATGCCCCTTTTTCTGTTCTGTAAAAGTGTGAAGTTACGCATACCATGTATTTAAAGGGAATCTGTCACCAGGTTTTTGCTACCCCATCTGAGAGAAGCATAATGTGGATACAGAGACTCTGATTCCTGCGGTGTGTCACTTACTGGGTTGTTTGCTGTAATTTTCATGAAATCAATGTTTTCTCTGTTGCAGATCTAGTAGTTATAGGTGCATCTCAAAAAATTAGAATATCATGAAAAAGTTAATTTATTTCAGTAATTCAATACAAAAAGTGAAACACATATATTATATAGAATTATTACATACAGAGAGATCTATTTCAAGTGTTTATTTCTGTTAATGTTAATGATTGTGGCTTACCGCTAATGATAACCCAAAAGTCGTTATCTCAGAAAATTAGAATAATTACCACAAAACACCTGCAAAGGCTTCCTAAGCTTTTAAAATGTACCCTAATGCGGGCGTCACAGGATGCGATCTATCATGCGATCGAATGTGCGATCATACCCGCCCCCGTCGTTTGTGCGTCACGGGCAAATCGCTGCCCGTGTCGCACAAAGTCGTTTAACCCCCATCACACGTACTTACGTGCTGAGCTACGTCACACAGCGGCCGGCCAATAGAAGCAAAGGGGCGGAGATGAGCGGGACGTAAACATCCCGCCCACCTTCTTCCTTCAGCATTGCCGACGGCCGCAGGTAAGCTGCAGTTCATCGTTCCCGGGGTGTCACACGGAGCGATGTGTGCTACCCCGGGTACGATGAACAACCGGCGCAAAGTAAAATAAACGATTTTTTAAAAATAAAGGACGAGTACACGATACACGATTTGTCACCGATTTGCGATCGCTCGTAGGTGTCACACGGGACGACATCACCAACGAAGCCGGATGTGTGTCACGAAAACTGTGACCCCGACGACCTATCGCACAATAGATCGCCTCGTGTGACGCCCGCATTAGTCTGGTTCAGTAGGCTATACAATCATGAGGAAGACTGCTGACTTGACAGATGTCCAGAAGGCAGTCATTAACACAAATCACAAGGAGGCTAAGCCACAAAAGGTCATTGCTAAAGAAGCTGGCAGTTCACAGAATGAACATATTAATGGCGAGTTGAGTGGAAGGAAAAAGTGTGGTAGAAAATGGTGCACAAGCAAAAGGGATAATCACAGCCTTGATAGGATTGTTAAGAAAAGTCCATTCAAAAATTTGGGGGAGATTCACAAGGAGTGGACTGCTGCTGGAATCAGTGCTTCAAGAGCCAACACACACAGACATAACCAGGACATGGGCTACAACTGTCTCACTCCTTTGTGTCAGGCCACTCATGACCAACAGACAACGCCAGAAGTGTCTTACCTGGGCCAAGGAGAAAAAGAATTGGACTGTTGCTCAGTGGGCCAAGGTGTTGTTTTCAGATGAAAGTAAATTTTGCATTTCATTTGGAAATAGGTCCCAGAGTCTGGAGGAAGAGTGGAGAGGCCACAATCCAAGCTGCTTGAGGTCTAGTGTGAAGTTTCCACAATCAATGTTGGTTTGTGGAGCCATGTCATCTGCTGGTGTAGGTCCACTGTGTGTTATGAAGACCAAAGTCAGTGCAGCCATCTACCGGGAACATTTAAAGTACTTCATGCATTCCTCTGCCGACAAGCTTTTTGAAGATGGAAATTTCATTATCCAGTAGGACTTGGCACCTGTCCAAACTGCCAAAAGTACCAATACTTGGTTTAATAACCACAGTATCACTGTGCTTGATTGGCCAGCAAACTCACCTGACCTAAACCCCATAGAGAATCTATAAGGTATGGTCAGGAGGAATATGAGAGACAGCAGACCCAACAATGCAGACGAGCTGAAGGCTGCTATCAAAGCAACCTGGGCTTCCATAACACCTCAGCAGTGCCACAGGCTGATCGCCTCCATGCCACACCGCATTGATGCAGTAATTTGGGCGGCACGGTGGCTCAGTGGTTAGCACTACAGCCTTGCAGTGCTGGGGTCCTGGGTTCAAATCCTACCAAGGACACCATCTGCAAAGAGTTTGTATGTTCTCCCCGTGTTTGCGTGGGTTTCCTCCGGGTACTCCGGTTTCCTCCCACACTCCAAAGACATACAGATAGGGACTCTAGATTGTGAGCCCCAATGGGGACAGTATTTCCAATGTATGTAAAGTGCTGTGGAATTAATAGCGCTATATAAATGAATAAAATTATTATTAATTAATTATTAATTTATGCAAAAAGAGCCCTGACCAAGTCTTGAGTGCATTTACTGTACATACTTTTCAGTAGACGCCAACATTTCTGAGTTTAAAATGATTTTTTCAGTTGATGTTATATAATATTCTAATTTTCTGATATAATGACTTTTGGGTTTTCATTGGCTATAAGCCATAATCAAAAACATTAACAAAAATAAGCATTGAAATAGATCCCTCTGTGTGTAATGACTCTATAATACATGCATTTCCCTTTTTGTATTGAATTAGAGAAATAAATTAACTTTTTGATGACATTCTAATTTATTAAGATGCACCTGTATAACGAGCTCATGCATCTGCTAGACTTTCTGATAACATGCCATGTAGTCCTCTAATGATAATCTACTGCAGAATAAAGAGTGATTTTACAAAAGCTAAAGTAGGCAGCCCAGTAATTGACAAATCGCTGAAATCACAGTCTCTATCTTCACATATTGCTGCTCTCAGATTAGGTGGCAAAAACCTGGAAACAGATTCCCTTTAAAGGCACTCAGTCACCTACTCACCTGTGGGGAAGTCCGATCCGGTCCGGTCTGATGTGCGTCACTGAACTTGATCCGGCGCTTCCTCTATTCTTTCGATCGACATCCTCCTTGCTTCGTCTGTTTGACACCTCCTACGCCATCCACACAATGCCCTCCGTTGCACTCCAGCACACATGCACGTCTGTCTGCCATGCTGAGGGCAAAACAAGTAATGTAATTCACAGGCATGGGGAAAGGTCAAAGATCGCCCGCGCATGCACACTACAATACTTTGCTCTGCCTACAGCATGGCAAAGAGGAGTATGCAGGAGAGCAACGGAGGACACTGTGTGGATGATGTAGCCTGTGTCATCCATATAAAGCAAGAAGGAGGACAGTGATCGCAAGGATATAGGAGGCGCCGGACCCGAACTAGTGACGCCCGGAACGTATCAAACCGCCTCACAGCTCACAGGTAGGTGAGAGGTTCCCTTTAAAAAACGGTCTTCCTTGTATGGACAGACTCCTGCCCTACAGGGTAACAGGTGAATCTTTCAGGTGGCCCTTGTGCACGAGTGAGTCCCCAACACCCCTGTATGAGAGAGACACTCCCTGACAGAAGTTCTGTCGTTTATCCATGTTATGTAAATAAAAGCTTATAACCTGACTTTAAATTCATCCATTGGTTTCATAAATTACTCTTTTGAAAGCTGAAACCCTCCCAAATTTGGTTTAGGTTATGAAAATAAAGTTGCTGTAAAGCTGAAATATTGATCATTTAATGAACACAGAAAGGTCAGATTCTGGCAAGACAAAAGTTTTGTCGCCCATAGAAAGTAATGTGAAATTCAAACAAATTATTAACTTCTAATACAAAGATATGTTGCATAACATTGGTGAATGAAGTTGTGGTGCTATTAGAGCCATATTTAATATTTTGTGTGAATTCCATGAGCTTGAAGGACTGCATCTATGTGGTTTAACAATGATTTATACAATTTATTGATGAAGTCATCAGGAATAGCAAAGAATGCAGTCTTACATGCCTCCCAGAGTTCATCTAGATTCTTTGGTTTTGTCTTCCAAGCTTCATCTTTCATCCTACACCAAACATGGTCAATGATGTTCATGTCTGGTGACTGGGCTGGCCAGTCCTTGAGCACCTTGATCTTCTTTGCCAGGAGGAACTTTGTTGTAGAGATGGATGTATGAGATGGAGCACCATCCTGCTGCAGAATTTGACCCCTTTTATGATTGGGAATGTAAGAGGTAGCTAATACTTCTTGAAATTTTAGGCTATTGATATTGCCTTCCACCTTGCAAATGTGTCGCACATCCCATACTGAATGTAACCCCAGACCATGATCTTTCCACCACCAAACGTAACTGTTTGATCCATACGGGCTCCAGTAGGTCGTGGTGTAATTCAACTGAAGATTCATCAGATAAATCCACCTTCTGCCACTTTTCCAGCACCCATCTGTTTAGCAGGCTGTGGGACTTGGCAAATGCCACACGTTTTTTTAATTGCCTTTTGTTTAGTGCTGGCTTCTGGGCACTGATTCGACCATGGAGGCCATTTCGAGACAGAATCCTACAAACTGTTCTAGTTGACACAAGGACTTGAGGTGACCAGGCCTTTTGGAGCTCTGCTGCAGTGGAAGAGGGGTTGGCTTTGGATTTTCTAACCAACAAACGTTCCTCCTGAACAGTTGTCTTGCAGGGTCTGCCGGATCTGGGCTTGTCAAAAACATCTCCAGTATCTTCAAATCTTTTTTTTAATTCTTTGTACTTGACGCTGAGACACATTAAAGGTGCCAGCCACCTCTGCAGTGAATCTGGTCTTCAGCCTCTTGATAATCAAGGCTTTGCTTGCAGGGTTGATTTTTGGCATGTTGTCAGAGGTCAAGTTGTAGTTCAAGTGAAGGTCTGGGGTGCTGGGTTTCTTTTTTTACACACACACTAATTAACCGCTCATTTAGTAAGCACAGGTGAGGATGTAAACTAGGATTGGGTGCATAATATGACAAGGCGACCAAACTTTTGTCTTGCCAAAATCTGACCTGTCTGTGTTCATTAAATGATCAATATTTCAGCTTTGCAGCAACTTTACTTTCATAACCTAAACCAAATTTGGAAGAGTTTAAATTTTCAAAAGAGTAATTTATAAAACCAATGGATGAATTTAAAGTCAGGTTATAAGATTTTATTTACATAACATGGATAAGCGACAGAACTTCTGTCAGGGACTATAGTTGGCACGATAGTACAAACAAGGACTGCATTTTATAATTCATTTAAACTACACAATTTATTTTATGTAGAAGCAGAGGTAGTTTGGTGAATATAGGTAATCAAATATTTCTATATAGTTGAACAGTGACCCCACAGAGTCAATGTCTCTAGTGGGCCTTTGGAACTCCATTCTGACTCTGTATGCCGTTTTTGTTAAAATAGCCATTGTTTTGAGATGCGTGTATGATATTTGAAAAGATGGAATCTGGCTACCAAAATGTAATCTCTAACCCCATTTACCTTAATGGGAATATTAGTCCTGCTACTATGAAATGTTTTCTAATGTTGGATTATTTGGAGGAAAATGCATATGAACTCCTCATAATGTAATAAAGAATCTTCTGAACTAAATGGACCAGCACGGTGGCTTCGTTTTTAACAGTGTTGTTTTGCAGTATTGTGGTCCTGGGTTCAAATCCCACCAAGGACAACATCTGCAAGGAGTTTGCATGTTCTCCCCATGTTTCCTCCCCCACTCCAAAGACATATTGATCGTGAATTTAGACTTTGAGCCCCACATCTATGTGGAATATAATGGCACTATGTAAAGTAAATTGAAACTAGGAAATAACATTTTAGGCTAGGTTAAAAGAAGGGGAAAGGAAGCGTGCTTAAGCTGCGCCGATATCCAATAACAAGATATATAAATATAAATGAATATAGAAAATGTGTAACCTATTAGTGTGAGAATAAAACATTAAAATGAAAGACCTCCAAACGTGAGGAAGGATTGAACACACGTTAACCCCTACATAGCAATACTTTGATCAAATGACAAAATTATTACAAAACATAGTTTAGTTTATCAAGAACATCATGAAACGCACATAGATATTATGTAACAATATTGCTATGTAGGGGATAGTGGGTGTTGAATCCTTCCTCACATTTGGAGGTCTTTCATATTAATGTTTTATTCTCACACTAATAGGTTGCACATTCTCTATATTCATTAATATTTATACACTGTTATCGGATACCAATGCAGCTACAGCACGATTGCTTTCCCCCTTTTTTTTTTACTGTGTCCTATGTTTAGGGCTTGCACGGTAATCTTTGCTTTAATCATAGTAGTGCCCAGTCGCATCTTGTTTGAGGCTAAAAATTTTAGGCTAGGTTCACGCCATTAGGCTATGTGCGCACGCTGCATCTTTGCGGTGACCACAAATAATGCACGTTTTTGGTCCCAAAAAACGCACCCTCATCATGCATTTTTTGTGGTGTGTTACTGCGTTTTTTACCACATTTTGCCCACTGTGTTGAGCCCTTCCAGTCAAATCTATTGACTGGAAGGGCTCAAAAATGCGGGCAAAAATGCAAAAAGAATTGACATGCTGCATCTTTGTGATCACCACAAAGACGCAGCCAAAAAAAAAATCTGCAACATGCACAGAGCAAAAATTAAATCTCATAGACTTTGCTAGGGAAGGAAATGCATGCAGTTTTGGGACAAAAACTGCACCCAAAAAACGCAAAAAAATGCGACAAAGCGTGCGCACAACTCCTTCCTGTATTTTCCACTGAGCACCACATCAGGGCTCCTATCAGGATCAGAGACAACATTTTTCTGCATGTATGAAAAAGACAAATGCTCCCAGGATGGAGGCCAGATAGTGTCCACAATGGCTCCATTGGATTCATTGAAGTGAATGGCTCCATCAGGGCTTTACTGGAAATCCCCTCAGAAACTTGTTTTTCAGGTATTCCAACAGAATACTAAAGACGTGCTCAGCACAGAGAATTGTGTGTGCCTGACCCTCGCTTAACAAGCTTTATACATAGTGATTAGTTTATAGGAGACAGATCTGCTATGGCATTACACTCTGGCTTTGGCCAGAGCAAAGGCCCAGTCACACACAACGACTTACCAGCGATCCCGAAAATGATGCGACCTGATAGGGATCGCTGGTAAGTTGCTGGGAGGTCGCTGGTGAGATGTCACACAGTCAGACCTTACCAACGATGCAGGAACGATACAGGTTGCAGTAGCGACCTGTATAACGATCTCAGCAGTCACTGTGACCCTGTCACTCAGTGTCAAACACAGCGATGGGTCCTGCCCAGCAGGACATCGCCTTTGAAGAAAATGGCCTGGACCATTCTGCAATGACTAGCAATCTCATAGCAGGGGCCTGATCGCTGGTAGATGTCACACATAACGAGATCGCTAACGGGATCGCTACTGCATCTCGTTATGTGTGACGGTACCTTTACACTTGCGAGTGACTTGCGCAAGTCTTGCATCACATCACCCGACATGGTCTGCGCTCTCCGGACAGAAGCAGGTCAGCTGCATATATTTCTATGCAGCTGAGACGCTTGTGTCCAGAGAGTAGAAGGCCGTGCCGGGTGATGCGATGCGGGACTGATTCTCGCAAGTGTGACTCCAGCCTTTCCCACATACTATATGTATGAGTTTGTTGGTTCTCACCTTCAGAAATATTTAAAAGGCTAATAAAGAAGAACTTTATATTTCAAGTTCCAGCCTAACTTACCACAGGTGCAGCCCTATTAGACCTCATTGCATTTCATAGTCCGGTCACAGTTTACTTGTTATGTGATAAGGGCCACAAATGCAATAGGGACATGTCAATTGTAGGAAAATCAATTTAAGCTTTAGCCTGGCTTTTCATACATGAGGATTAGCAGGTTACCTTAAGGTCAGGACACTTTGTAATAGGGTCTTATATTCAATAATGAAAGGCTGCCATCCTTTGAAATACTGCTGGTAAGGGAGCCTGGTGTGCATTTGTCTGTGGGTGTAATAGCATTGGAAGAGTTAACCTTTATCAGTAAGGTGATGCTTCACAGTTTGAAGTGAATAAAGGAGCAAATAGACAAACAAAAGAGAAACAATGGAGCACAGGAAGCCAGGCTGCTCGCCCATTGATGTCTAGGATCCCCCACCAGGTTCTGGCTCATCTCTTTGGTCTCATCCTTTTGTGAATGCATTTAACATCTCTGCACATTAAAAGTCTCCATTCTGCCCTCACTGTAGATTTACCCCATGTGTGATAAAGGAAATTCTCTCCATTATCCAGTACTGTGATTGTGATCCTCAAAATCCATTCTCCTAAAATAATATATATAGACAAAAAAAAGGTGACCTCACATATTGCAGTGTTCCTAATCTGTTCTGGGATCAGGATGATTGTGATCATCATTGTATATAGCACTGAAGTGAGTCAACTTTCTGGAATCCGAGGAGATTATATACAGTACTGTGCAATTGTTATAGAGGGGAGGATGTTGCAATGTAAGGCTCTGTGCGCACTGGGAAGTGGAATTTTCTTGAGAAAATTCCGCATGCCCTCAAAGATTACCGCACCCGCGGTAAAAAACCGCGGGAAACCGCACCCGAAAACCGCATGCGGTTTGCCGCGGTTTGCTGCGGTTTTACCGCGGTATTGTTCGCGGTATTGCCGCGGTTTTGCCGCGTGCGCGTTGGGATGTGCTTTATTGCTTTCAATGCAATAAAGCACATTGAAGAAAAAAAAAAAAAAAAAGTCATTTAATTCTGAGAGTAGATAGACAGAAGAATAGATAGAGGGATAGATAGAGAGAGGGATAGATAGATAGATAGATAGATAGAGGGATAGATAGATAGATAGATAGAGGGATAGATAGATAGATAGATAGATAGATAGAGGGATAGATAGAGAGAGGGATAGATAGATAGATAGATAGAGGGATAGATAGATAGATAGATGACAGATCGCTGCATTTCCCACGGTCGGCAGTGAGTTCACATTACCGGCCGTGGGAAATGACCGGTAATTACCTCTGCTGCATTCAGCCTGTCTCTGTGACAGTCGCGGCTGGATGGAAGCAGCGCTGGACGTCGGACCTGGATTATGCCGGAGCTTTGGTGCGGGAGGGGTTAATAAAATGGTGAACGAGGCTTGTTTGTTTTATTTAAAATAAAGGATTTTTCTGTGTGTTTTTTTCACTTTACTTACGGGTTGATCATGTCAGCTGTCACATAGACGCTGCCATGATCAAGCCTGGGGTTAATGGCGGTGGTCCCCCACCATCATTAACCCCTTGTATTACCTTGCCACCACTGCTACACGGTGGCAAGAAGAGCCGAGGACACGCCGGTATTGTCGCATATTGCATGCGACAGTGCCGGAGCAGCTGCGGCTGATATTCTCGGCTGCCGGAGGGGGAGTGAGGCGGGGGACATTATCCCTGCCCCTCTCCCTCCCCAGCCTGAGGATACCGGGCCGCCGCTGTGTGCTTACCTCGGCTGGACGGTAAATATGCAGCGGAGCCCACGTTCTTTTTTTCCTATATTTCCGTTTTCTTTCTATGTGTGTTCTATGTGTCTGTGATGTCTGTGTCTGTGATCTGTGTGTGTGTTTACTCTGCACGGCTTCCTCTTCCTGTAATGACATCACTTCCCTGCAAAACCGCAAGCAAGTGATGCACATTACCGGAGGTAAACCGCAAAATACCGCAGGGAATAACGCAGGAAAACGCAGTGAACCGCACAGAATTTGCTGCCTGCGTTATTCCCTGCGGGATTTCTTGATTAACATTGAGTCAATCGAGTGAAATCCCGCAGCGCTGTGCGGAAAAGAAGTGACATGCACTTGTTTTTGCTGCGGGATTCCCGCAGCAAAACACGCAGCTGTCAAATTCCGCCCAGTGCGCACAGGATTTTTTTTCTCCATAGGATTTGCTGGTGATTCACTGCAGAGATGTTATGAACATTTTCTGCAGCGAAACATGCAGCAAATCCGCGGCAAAATCCGCGAAAAATCCGGTAAGTGCGCACATAGCCTTAGAATGTTTTCAAGAAAAAACAAGAGTGTTAATGGTTTATTTTTATGAATTCTTTAGGATTAAAGTCAGATGTATGAGTAACTAATTATTACCAAATAGGTGATAATAATGATCATCATTTTCATATGTAACAGATTTAAAACTGGGCGAGGAACAACCAAACTGCTCCAAAGGTGAGGGTATGGAAGACGGATTCATGTCACAGGTCATAGACTATAGTAAGATTAAGCAAGATTTCAAGATGTGTGTCCAAGTGTTTTTGAAGAATGACCAAGAAATGGCAATGTTGAGGACGATAGACACAGTGATCAGTCAAGGAAACTTAGCACTGCAGATGAAAGACACATCATGCTTACTTCACTTTCAAATTATAAGTTGTCCAGGAGTGTCATCGGCTCAGAACAGACAGCAACCATTGTGACCCAGCTACACCCATCTACTGTTTGGAGAACTGTAGCCAAAGTTGCCGATGAGTAAAATTTTGAAATATTTGGCTGCAACAGACGACAGTTTGGGTTGAACAGTACAATAATGAGTGTCAGCAGGCAGCAGTGAAGCACAGTAGAGTGTTTTTTTTTTTTTTTTACATAGTTACATAGGTTGAAAAATGAATTAGGTCCATCTAATTTAACCTTCCTCCACCAATTATACATTTTGTCATTAAGTCATATATAACCGACAATGTGCTGTGCTGAGGAAATCATCCAGGCATTTTTAAAAAGCTGTTATAGTATCTGACATTACTACCTCTTGTGGTAGGGCGTTCCACAGTCTGACTGCTCTAACTGTAAAGAACCCTTTCCCTGGTCCTTAGTATTGTTTTTAGAAGGAATAAGTCATGTGCCAGTCCTTTGTACTGACCACACATGTATTTATACATAAATGACATCTCCTCTGAGATGACTTTTTTCTAAGGTAAACAAGCCAAACTTTTCCAGCCTCTCATCATATGGGAGGCCTTCCATTCCTTGTAGTACTCTAGTTGCCCGCCTTTGAACTGACTATCTGGAAACATATGGGGCAAGATGAAGAAACATGGGGCAAAATTAAAAGAAACATATGGGTGCCGAAGGAAGAAACATATGGGAGCAGGATGAAGAAACATATGAGGGCAGAATGAAGACATGTTTGGGGGCAGAATGAAGACATGTTTGGGGGCAGGATGACGAAATGTATGGGGCAGGATGAAGAAACATATGGGGTAGGATGAATAAACATATGGGGCAGGATAAAGAAACATATAGGGCAGGATGAAGAAACATGGGGGCAAAATAAAGAAACATGGGGGCAGAATGAAGAAACATATGGGTGCCGAATGAAGAAACATATGGGAGCAGGATGAAGAAACGTATGGGGCAGGATGAAGAAATATATGGGAGCAGGATGAAGAAACATATGGGGCAGGATAAGGAAACATGGGGCGGGATGGGAGAACATATAGGGCAGAATGAAGAAACATATGGGGCAGAATGAAGAAACATGGAGGCAGAATGAAGAAACATCTAGGCAGGATGTTGACATATTGGGCAGGATCAAGAAACATGGGCCAAGATCAAGAAACATATGAGCGAAGGATTGGAGAACATATGATGGCATGATGAAAAAACAAATGGGGGCAGGATGGAGACATTTGAGGCAGAATAAAGAAACATGGGGGTACGATGAAGACATGGGTGCAGGATGGAGACATATGGGGGCAGGATGAAGAAACATGGGGACACGATGAAGAAAAATATGGGGGCAGGATGAAGAAACATATGGGGGCAGGATGAAGAAAAATATGGGGGCAGGATGAAGAAACATATGGGGCAGGATGAAGAAATATGCTGGCAAGATGTGACATATGGGGCAGGATGAAGAAACATGAGGGCAGAATGAAGAAACATATAGGACTGGATGCAGACATCTGGTGCAGGATGAAGAAAGATATGGGAGCAGAATAAAGAAACATGGGGGCAGGATGGAGACATATGGGGCAGGATGAAGAAACATATGGGGCAGGATGAAGAAACATATGGGGCAGGATGAAGAAACATATGGGGCAGGATGAAGAAACATATGGGGCAGGATGAAGAAACATATGGGGCAGGATGAAGAAACATATTGGGCAGGATGAAGAAACATGGGGCAAAATGAAGAAACATGGGTGCCGATTGAAGAAACATGGGGCAGGATGGAGACATATGGGAGCAGGATGAAAAAAAAAGCCATATAGGAGCAGGATGAAGAAACATAGGAGCAGCATGGGAGAACATATGAGGCCCAAGAATAGAGAAACATGGGGGCCAGGATGTGGGACATTTTACTGTAGGGACTAATTAAGGGATATTATTACTGCTGTGATACATTTTATTTTTTAGGATACTGTTTTCAATGGGGGAGATCCTGTTACTGTTCTAGGTCAATACTATGTTGCTTTTTTTTTATTCATCTGGCATAGTGTAGAATTTGGGGGAAAATTGGGGAATGTGCTCTGGAAGCGGTATTCTAGATAATTGTGTAGTATTGTCTGCAGAGACTAGTCCTGGCTGGAAGAAGTGATAGCAGTCTGTGCTGAATGAAGAAGAAAAGCGAAGATGAATGTCTTCAACTAGAGCAGGGATGGGGAACCTTTCTTTCTGCTGGGGGCCATTTGGAAATTTCTACCATAATTTGTGGGCCACACAATATTATGAACTTGAAAAATATCCTGCTATGTTTTGTCAAACAATTAACTCACTGTGGTGACTGGAGCTGCTTCACTTTGGTGTGGCTGTGATATTAGGCGATATTGATCTTGTTACTCTTCACAACTGCTTTTCCAAGTTTGAGTTGGCTGGGACTGCTGTATATACATTACAGGAGGTACTGGGGGCATATACATTACAGGGGAGTGCTGGGAGGAATATACATCATGGGGGAGTGCTGGGAGGAATATACATCACTGGGGAGGCTTGGGAGGCATAGAAGTGGCTGTAGGGAGGCATAGAAGTGGCTGTAGGGCATAGAGATCACTTAGGGGTACATACATCACTGGAGGGCACAGATATCTGTGGGGTATATGCATTATTGGTGGGAAGCACAGACATAGCTGGAGAGGCCCAAACATTGTTGGGGGTATCTACATCACTGGGGGCACATACATCACTGGGGAGGGCTGGGAGCAATATACATCACTAGGGAAGCAGCAGAGCATAGACATCCCTTGGGGGTACATACATCACTGGGCGACACAGACCTTACTGGGGGTATATACATCTTGGGGTGCACAGATATAGCTGGGGGGCACAAACATTGCTGGGGCTATATACATATCTGTGGGCACGACCAGCCAAGGAGATGTTGGGGGAGCACAGACAGCTATGGAGACACCTGAGTTGTACAGACAGCCATGGGGATGCTGCAGGGGCACAAACAGCCCTGGCTGACGCTGGGGGGCACAGACAGCCCTGGTGATGCTGGGAGGCACACACAGCCCTAGGGGAGGCTGGGGGGCACAGACAGCCCTAGGGGACACAAACGGACCTGAGGGAGGCTGGGGGATGCAGACAGCTCTGGGGGAGGCTGGGGGCACAGACAGCCCTGGGGGAGGCTGGGGGACACAGACAGCCCTGGAGGAGGCTGGGAGACACAGACAGCCCTAGAGGAGGCTGGGGGCCACACACAGGTCTAGGGGAGGCTGGGGTGCACAGACAGGCCTAGGGGAGGCTGGGGTGCACAGACAGCCCTGGGAAAGGCTGGCGTGCACAGACAGCCCTGGGGAAGGCTGGCGTGCACAGACAGCCCTGGGGAAGGCTGGGGGGCACAGACAGCCTTGGGGAAGGCTGGGGGGACACAGCCAGCCCTGGGGGAGGCTGTGGAGCACAGACAGCCCTGGGGAAGGCTGGGGGGCACAGACAGCCCTGGGGAAGGCTGGGGGGCACAGACAGCCCTGATGGAGACTGGGAGCACTGAGAGCACTGGTGGACGCTGGGGGAGGCTGGGGGCACTAAGAGACTTGTAGGTGGCTGGGGGCATAGAAAGACCTGGGGGAAGCTGGGGGCACTGAGAGCGCTAGGGGCAGACAGACCTGGCAGAGGCTGGGGGCACAGAAAGACCTGGTGGAAGCTGGGGGTACTGAGAGCGCTAGGGGCAGACAGACCTCGCAGAGGCTTGGGGCACTGAGCGCAAGGATAGGCTGGGGGCACCGAGAGCACTGAGGGAGGCTGGGGGCACTGAGAGCGCTAGGGGCAGACAGACCTGGCAGAGGCTGGGGGCATTGAGAGCGCTGGTGGAGGCTTGGGGCACTGAGAGCGATGGGAGAGGCTGGGGGCACTGAGAGTACTGGAGGAGGCTGGTGGCACTGAGAGCACTGGGGCAGACAGACCTGGGGGACGCTGGGGCAGTCGCTCCTCTTCTGTGGGACGGGAGCGCATCTTGTGTTTTCCCCACCCACAAAGTACATCCTCATGCTTGCACAGGCCTGCATGGGGATGTAATCCTTCGGTGCAAGAATCGCAGAGTAACGCTGCATGTCGGGTTTAAAGGGCCGGCAGCCAACAAGACGTCGCTGTCGCCCCGCCCCAGCACTGTGGCCCCTGGGAATTCGGTCACTATTTAATCTGATTGTGATGTGATGGTATTTGTCCCTTGTATGTGGTATTATTCAGTCACTATGTGGTGGTAATATGTGATCTGGTCATGGTATGGCATTATTTGTCCCTTGTATGTGGTATTATTGGTCATTTTAAAAAATAGATGTGAAACATTCCCTTAAAGAAAAATAAATAAAAATATACCTAAATAGAGTACTTGATATTTTAAGAAAATTTTAATAAGTTAGAGTACAGTTCAGCCCTACCAAAACAGTAGTAGGCCTTGGTAGCCCTACCAAAACAGTAGTAGGTCTTGTCATGGTTCAATGCTGAAAAAATGTTTTTGCGAAAATAAAAGCTGATGCCCATGTATATGATATGGTGTTCGATGGGAACTGTTAATGTGTGATTGCTATGGATGTGGTGGAGAAATGGAGTTTTTCCAAAAGTGGACAGTGGCACTGTGGAAGGCTCGAGGGGTAGAGACAGAGCCGGGGTAGAGTCTGGGTGGAGCCTCAAGGGAGTTTGAAAATTTTGCCAGTATGGAACCCTGAAATTCCTAGTGGCAGCCCTGGGCCCAAGCTCTAGAAAAGTTTCCTGGTCAGTGGACTGACTCCAGCGGTATTAGTCCTCAAGTGGAGGCTTGGCATAGACTTAGGCAAACAGTAACTGTAGAAGACGAGCTTTGTCCGATGGCGGTTGAAACCGTTATACAGAACGAGTCTCTGCGGGTCGGACAAGATTAGAGCCATCCAGGACTATCACTTTATTGTGTGAAACTGTGGCAGTAAAGAATAAAGAGAAGGACAGACAAACAGCAGCAATACTATCAGGAACGATGAAGCAACCTAAAGTAAAAGTGTGCCTTGAAGTAGACAGTACTGTGAAAGACTTGTTCAAGTATTGTGCCCGCAGTAATGATGTGTTGGAAGTACTGTGCGTAATGTTGAGTAAAAGACTGTTGAAAACTAAATTGGTATCTGTGTCTGTGACTCCCCAAGGAGGAATCCAGGTCAGCCAGGGCCTAAACACAGGGATGGCTTTCACACACAAAGACCACACATCGAGCCAGGGTCACCATGACCAGTCCCTTCCCCCTTGTTCTGTGGATGTGGTCTGGGCATGGACCAATGGAAGATCACTCCCAAGACACCCTTCGCCCACGACTCCTGCCCCGTGCCACCCTCCCAATATGCTGTGATCAATAATTGATTTAAGAAGCTGGGATTACAACTACTCATTGTTTTCACAACCCATCGACTCTTCTTTTCTTAAAGGGGTTGTCCAATGTTTGTCACAAAAGTCTGTTGTCAATCTCATGTGCACTGTCAGGAATCTCTGGTGCCGGCTTCGGAATTGGGAACAAGTGGTCCTGTGGCCGCAAGTATGCAATAAGCATACTACCAACCACATTGCAACTAGATGTGCACGGCCTCGCTTAATACAAGTAAATTGAGAGGGTCCGCACACTTTGAATTGGAATGTGGCTGGAAGTATGTATATCACATGACTGCCCAGTCTCACCACTGGCACTGGAGAATCCTGACTGCATGCGCTGTGTGTGCTGTGTGGATTCACAAGTCTGCAGTCACATATTACACTCTATGTACAGAACCGTAATCACCCATTCGTGTTTTGGAGAACATTTCTCCATACGTTTGAGATTGAGGAAAAACTTACTGACTCCCGCAGACTTGACACAATATGAGTTGCAGCCCCATTTGTTGTACACCTGTAGGGAACAGTGCTGTAAACAAGGACAGACAATAAACCAAACAAAAAAACACAGTAATTAAAAAGAAGCTAAAATAAAGCCAAAGAATAGCAGCATTAGTATCAGACACCAGCTACCAGAGCTACAATTGGAATTATTCACATGCAAAATGGACACATTACAATTCGAATAGAAGTGACAACTTCAAGAAATCTGAATATTTACTAATTACAAGCAACCAAAACACAAGATAATAATTAAATCTCCCTACACCCAAGATACATGGCCTTTATAGTCACTGTTGTGAAATTACCATTTAGAGTGTTATGCGGGCGTCACACGAGACGATCTATTGTGCGATATGTCGTCGGGGGTCATGGTTTTAGTGACGCACATCCGGCATCGTTTACGACGTCGTCCCGTGTGACACCTACGAGCGACGCAGAACGTTCGCAAATCGTGTATCGTTGACACGTTGCTCATTTTTAAAAAATCGTTTATTTTTCTTTGCGCCGGTTGTTCATTGTACCCGGGGCAGCACACATCTCCCCGTGTGACACCCCGTGAATGATGAACACAGTTTACCTGCGTCCCGCGGCTCCCGCCGGCTATGCGGAAGGAAGGAGGTGGGCGGGATGTTTACGTCACGCACATCCTCGCCCCTCCGCTTCTATTGGCCGGCCGCTGTGTGACGTCGCTGTGATGCCGAACGTCCCACCCCCTTCAGGAAGTGGATGTTCGCCACCCACAGTGACGTCGCTCAGCAGGTAAGTACGTGTGACGGCGGTTTAACGACTTTGTGCGCCACGGGCAACTAATTGACCGTAACGAACAAACGATGGGAGAGGGTGCGATCGCACGATAGATCGTATCGTGTGACGCCCGCATTAGAGTGACTATATCAAGTTTGTTAATTCTGTTGTCATCATGACTCATTGACTATAATGCTAATGAGCAAGGTGATTTTTATTTATTCAATATCAAGATAACATGGTACCATATGTAAAGATAAGATAATATTATGGTCATGTAATTGTCTTATTATTATTATAATTATCATTATTATTATTATACCCTTTTTCACACTGATTTGATGGCTTCCACTATTGCAAGCTATAACATCACTTTTATATTCTGATGTATCCCATGATCTTATAATGGTTTAATCAGGTTTCCAAATTTGGCAAGTCAAAGTGAATAAATGTCAAATTGGTCTACCCATTATATTCTATAGGCATCCACACACAATAGATTAAAGTCATCCAAACCCTTAGCGGGATCCGCAAACATTCTAATGTGCATGGGGACCTCCAACTGTCCCCCCAACAGATGATGTCGTGAGAGAGAAGGATCCGGCCAGCCAAATTTCAGCAGCTAATCCTCTAGTTCTTTCTCCAGAATATCCACCCCCAGAGGAGTCTGGCAGCGACTCTCTCATAGAGAAAATAGGAGAGTTCTGTCAATCTGAGCATTCCTGTGTATGGAGGTAGTGAGCTCTCCATCAATAGAAATCTTCAAGCGGAAGGTGGTTAAACATATACCTGGGATGATTTAGGAAAAAATGCACTCGCAGGGGATTGGACCCGATGGCCCTTGAGGTCCCTTCCAACTCTACCATTCTATGAATTTGGAGCGGTAGCTGTTCAGCCAACAGTTATATAATGTTTGTAGGGGCCTTAAAAGCTAAAATATTTGTAAATCAGGATAAATCGCGTAATCAACAAAATTGTCAAATATCAGGGTACAAGATGTCAGTAAGCTCTATGTCCAACATTTCGCAAAAGTGGTGTCATTTTAGCCAAGATAAGCACTTATTAAAAAATGATCTAACTTTACATCAGTGATGAAGTCCGCACGTATCGAGAGGGCTCAGGAGCTTAGCTACCTCCATAAGCTGTAGATACTGGCTAGATTATACATCTGGCTTCTCTTTCTAACAGAAACAAGTGGAGCTGAGCTTCAACCGCTGCTGTTAACCATTTAGATGCTGCTATCAATCACTTACAGCGGCATTTAAATGGCGCAATGCCAGAGTTATAATGGATTCCCATGAAAGCCAAATGAGAGGCCTGCTGAGGGCATCTTTCACGGACATCAGGGTACTCCTGTAAAGCTCAGTCATAGGCTAAACTTCATAGGAGAGCTCCATTTTCACAATAGACTGCAATACTGTGTAATTCAAGTGATCAGAGGATCGCAGGACACTAAACCATAAAGTAAAACAAGTAAAAAGAATACATATAAAAATTGGAATCGCCTCTTTGTCACTCATTAAAAACAAAGATATTAATAAAATAACAATTTAAACATACTTGTATCACTGCATTGATAAAAGTTTGGTCTATCAAAATATAAACTGTAGCCCACTCGTAAGTGAAGCCAGTAGTAATAGGTTCGCCCCTGCAATATACCCAGGTGACACCACTGGACCACTGATAATTCTCAAACATAAATTATAATAATTGAATATACTTTAACCCCTACACCGCCCGGAGAGTTTCCATTTATCGTTTTTGTTTTTTTCCTCCCTTTCTTCCAAGAGTCATAACTTTTACATTTTTACATCAATATGGCCATATGAGGGCTTGTTTTCTGCTGGACGAGTTGTACTTTTGAACAAGACTATTCATTCTGCTCCATATTGTACTGGAAAACAGGAAGAAAATTCCAAGTGCAGTAAAATTGCAAGAAAAGTGCAATTACATGATTGTTTTGGGTGAGTTTTACTTATCATGTTCACCATTCCGTAAACTGACCTGCCATTATGATTCCCCAGGTCAGTACTAGTGTGTTGACACCAAGCATATATAGCTTTACTTTTATCTAAATGGTGAAAAAAATCAGACGTATGTAAAAAAAAAAAAAGAATTACGCTTTTGGCGCCATTTTCCAACACCCGTAGCGTTCTCAATATTAGGGATCTGGGGCTCAGGGATGGCTGTTTTTTTTATCTTCAGCTGTTTTTAATTGTACCATTTTTGGAAAGATGCAACATTTTGATCGCTGTAATTGCATTTTAATGCAATGTTGCGGCGACCAACAAACGTAATTTTGGTGTTTTGATCACTGTTCACCAATCAGATTAATTGATTTTATATTTTGATAAATCAGACATTTCTGAATGCGGCGATACCAAATATGTGTTTTTTTTATTAGTATTATTGTTTTATTTTCAATGAGGCAAAAGGGGGTAATTTTAACTTTTAGGCTCTGTGCGCACGTTGCATACTGCCGTGACAAATATTCTGCAGCGATTTGGCTGCGCGCCTGTGCACTTCAAATCGCTGCAGAAACACTGCGTAATGGATGCAGTGTGTTTGCAGCATAGATGCCGATTTCATGCGCTCTGGATGCTGCCTCTCCCATAGACAGAGCGGGAGCTGCATCCAGAGCGCAAGAAAGAAGTGACATGCTGCTTTTTTGAGGGCAGTGATTTGGATCAAAATTTCAGCATGCAAATCGCTGCGCTCTCAAACGCAACGTGCAGATGGATTATGCACAATCTTCATAGATTGTGCTGGGGACGCAGAACACATGCGTTTACGTTGAAGGGCAATACACAGCGCAAATGCATGAAATTACACAATGTGCGCACACAACCTTAGTTGTTTTTTTCATATTTTTTTTTTAAAAAAAAATTGTTTTTCTTAATGATTTTACTAGTCACCCTAGGGAATGTTATGTCTACACAGTCTGATCGCTTCTCCTGATCAGAGCGATGCAGAAATACTGATCTTATGTCAGTGCCAGCGCTCTGTCAGCATTCACAGGAAACACGTCATGGCAGCAACTGGGGTCATTATCTGACCCCATGGTGACGTGAAAACCCATTGGCTCCCCGTGATCACGTCATATGGCCATCAATGGTTGCGTGGAACAGCACAATCCATGCCGGAGTGAGTTAGATCGCTCTGTCAGAGTTTGACAGCGCAATCTGATCAGTTAAAAGGTGCAGGTGGAGCGGAGCCTCATATCTCTGCTGATCAGACCCCTTGGTCATGAAGGGTTTGTGCCCAGGACAAGCTTTTGGTGATGTTTTGAGTCTGCATATTTTCTCTGCATCAAAAACACAATGTCTTACAGTTCTAGCAAAATAGCTGGGAATTATAGATATCTCATACCTACTGTGCTTCTATTTACTCATCGTAAACTGACCTGCTGTGCATGTTTCAAATACACAACATTTCAATTTTTTCTGCTGAGTTTTTTGTGCAGATTTTCCTTGGGCCTAAAACACACTTCCGCAAAAAAAAGTACGTGTCTTACGGTCCGTTTTTCGGGTCCGTGTTCCGATTTTTAGGGGCGTTTCTCCGGTACGTATGGCATCCGTGTGATGGCGTATGCGAGCCGTGTGTACGTGTGTAATGTCCGTATTGACATAAAATACGTATGTGTGCTGTCCATGTGCCGTCCGTTTTTAAAGGTCCGCATTCTTACCCAATTAACATTGTTAATCATTCATCATAAGATCCTGGTGTTGTTGTTTGCCTTCAATTGACCTGATAGATTGGAAACAAGTGTTTCGGATTTTTTGATGAAAAACGGACACGGATGATACGTGCTGAACACGGACATACTCCGTGTGCGGTCCGTGCAGGCACGGACCCATAGACTAAAGCGGGTCCGTGTCTCCGGTACGTGCAAATACGTACCGCACACGTACAAAAAAAAACGGATGTGTGTTGCGGGTCTTATAGACTTGTATTAGATGCAGGACAAACAGGTCAAAAAAGTGGTAAGGTCACATTACACCTAGCACACATCAGTCTCCATAGGTCTCCACAATCTGCAGAATTCCCATCAGCTTATCCATCAGCATACATGTTCATACTCACACCATACATTTACAACATTTATCTGATGAAGGTCCATACAAGACCGAAACATTATATTTGCTGTTGATTCTGGATTGTTACACAGATGAATTAAAACTCCCACCACTTGCAAATGTATCTCATTGAGTGCGGAGTTTCATTACTATTATTGAACATGTATTGGACCCCTCCTCAGGCACCACATTTTACATACCGGACTGTCATATATTATTTTTCTACTAATTTACATAATAGGTGCAGGGATCAAAAACTCACCAAAAGCTCATTGTGGGAATGTAATTCTCATTCTAATAGGGGGGTGGGGCGAAAGCTGGAGAAACAAAGCCCTTGGATAAATTGGATGTAAATGAAGTCCTCCAAAGTGACTTTAGAAATTTCCCCAACAACTTCCATTCACTGATTTCAAAAATTTCCCATATGATAAATTCTCCGCAATATCTTCTCTTTTATGAGACACATTGATTAACCATTTGTGCCCAAATTTGTGCTTGAATTTAGAGCCATCTATATATAAAATAAAATGAAGTGGAAAAAAGGAATGTGACTTCTTGTATGTCCAGCATTTAGGATTATGAAACATGACTCACAAAAAGTCCGCCACAAATAGTTATTTTAACAAGTTTTAAGCTAATAGCCGTGATATACGGGCGGCACGGTGGCTCAGTGGTTAGCACTGCAGTCTTGCAGCGCTGGGGTGCCGGGTTCAAATCCCACCAAGGACACCATCTGCAAGGAGTTTGTATGTTCTCCCTGTGTTTGCGTGGGTTTCCTCCGGGTACTCCGGTTTCCTCCCACACTACAAAGACATACTGATAGGGACTCTAGATTGTGAGCCCCAATGGGGACAGTGTTGCCAATGTATGTAAAGCACTGTGGAATTAATAGCGCTATATAAATGAATACAATTATTATTATTATTATATACTGTATGTTGTGACAGATTTCTCAAAGGAACAAATGTGGTCAATAATTCTGTCACAACATAAATCAATGAATTAAAGCAGTTACTTTAACCCCTCGCTTCCACAACCCCCTATGGAGTTGTCCGGTCTAAAATGACAAGTCTGCAGTCACTCTATGTGTCACTCTACGTGACTGCAAACTTCTACACTTCCTCACACTGCGTACACTGTGCACTGTAAGGTGGTCAGGTGGCTGTGAGTGTGCGATGTACATATTCCTGGCCAGGGGCATGGCCTCTCTCTAAGGCCCCTTTCAGACGTCCATGTTTACACATGTTCAAGCCATACACAGGTATGGTCATCCGTGTGTCATACACCTTTCGCCCGTATTTGTACCCGTGTGACTGGTACTGGTAAAAAATACATTATACTGAAATGTATGGTTTTTTTAATGTGTAAAAGATGGGCAAAGCCTAAAAAATGATAGATAGATAGATAGAACAGATAAAATAGAGAGAGATATAAAAAAATAAAATAAGAAATAACATAAAATAGATAGAAAGAAAGAACAGATAGAATAGCTCAATAGATATAGAGATAGCTAGCTTGCAACATTTTTATTTTTTAAATTAAAAAAAAATGACGTGGGGTCCCCTTCATTTTCCTAAAAACGGCTAAGGCGCAGCAGACAACTGGGAGCTGATATTATTAGGGTGGGAAGGGCCATGGTTATTTGGCCCTTTCCAGCCTAAAAATAGCAGACCACAGCTGAGCCAGAAGTAGCGCATCCATTAGATGCACCAATTCTGGTGCTAGACCCTGCTCTTCCCATTGCCCTGGTGTGGTGGGAAACGGGGTAATATTTGTGGGGTTGATGCCAGCTCCAGCTGACATGACCTGGTATTAGGAATGGGTGGTGCCTAGCAGATACCCCCATTACTAATCCAGTAATTGAAAGTAGAATAAAAAAGTTTACTTTAACAAAATCCCCCTGACTCCAGCCCTCGTTCACCAATTTGTTTTTTTTAAACAAAAATAATAAAAAAAAGGAGGTCCGCTGTAATCCATGGTGAGGTCCCACGACGTTCCCCAAAAGTGAACCTGAAAAGACATAAAAAGAGAAAATTATTCAATAAATAAAGACAAGAGACACCCTCTTTTCCAATTTATTTCCCTGTCAAATCCCTAATTCTGGTTTGCAATTCAAACATGGATCACATATTGCTGGCACATTCAATGGAGAACTGACCATTCCCCATTGATTGTGAGAGCAGTCCCTGCAGGCACACACACTCTGTGTGTGCTTCCTTGCAGTGGCCTGGACCTCATAAGGTGAGCCCAGGTCACTGCAGGGGCGCCCTCAGCAGTGTGTGCGGGCGCTCCATTGACGTCACATTGAACTCGGATGACCTTCTGACAACACCCCTGTGACATCCACGCTACTGCTGGTGTCACGGCATTAACGTTACAGGTTCATCGGAGTTCACAATGAACTGTGATAAACCCGTGAAGTCACTGTTGCGACACCAGCGGTAGTGCGGAAATCACGGGGGTGTCATCAGGAGGTCATCAGAGTTCATTGTGAACTCCGATGAACCCTTGACGTCACTGCCGTGCCCGCACACACACTGCTGGATACCAACCTGTCCCCTGCGATGCAGTCCCCAGCACTGCTGCTGCTTCCGGCCTGAGATGCAATGCATATGCAATGAGCTTAAAGGGAACCTGTCACCAGAATTTTTGCTATTAAACTAAAAAAATCCCCTTCTGCAGCTCATGGGCTGCATTCTATAAAGGTTCATCTTGCTACTGGCCCCCCTTTCAGACCCAAATAACAAATTTATAAAATATTACCTTTTGCTATGGTAATGAGCTTTGCTGGCCCCGGGGGCGGGCTGTATTTCGTCTGTTATCCCCCCTCCTGCTGCTGTTCGCCATTACCCAGTGTTCATTTACATAGATGAGGCCGCCGCCCTCTCTTCCGCAGTGCTCCGGGAGTCTCGCGCCTACGCAGTGGCACTATCACGGGACTGAGCACTGTTTTCAAAATGCGAGCGCCGGTGATGTTTTTGCGCAGGCGCGAGATTATGGGCAGCGCTGTGAAGGTATCACCAGCGTCATCTAAGTACCCGTCCATAATCTCATGCCCACGCTTTTACCTCTGTCTCTACCATTATGTGCTTGCGCTGGCCATTGCTTATTTTTATCATCCCCGTTTACTTTTTTTTGAAAACAGTGCTCAGTCCTGCGATAGTGCCACTGCGACAACAGACGAAATACAGCCCGCCCCCGGTGCCAACAAACCTCATTACCATAGCAAAAGGTAATATTTTATAAAGTTGTTATTTAGGTCTGAAAGGGGGGCCAGTAGCAAGATGAACCTTTATAGAACACAGCCCAGGAGCTGCAGAAGGGGATTCTTTTAGTTTAATAGCAAAAATTCTGGTGACAGGTTCCCCTTAATGAGCGGGGGTCGGAAGCAAGTGACAGCAGCGCCGGAGACTGAAGCACTGGAGACAGGTGAGTATAGAAATTAATATTATTTCAAAGGCACATGTTTTTTACGGTACGTATCACACTGATGTCACATGGATCACATCAGTGTGTGGGCCGTGTGACATCAGTGCTGCCGGAGAAAAAAATGGACATGTCTCCGTGTGTCTGTGCGGGGCCACATGGTGCGTGTGAAAACATGCACGTGTGAGCCCATAGAATAACATGGGTAGGCGTAGCATCTGTATAAAGAAAGAAAACGGATGTCACACGTACCTGAAACACGGACGTCTGAAACCTACCTAAATGCAAATGGCCGGGTTCATCTAGTCAGATTCTGACCAGGAGTTTGTGTTTTGCATACTTGCAGCCACCTAATCTCCATTCCCAGCTCTGACATCGGAGAATCTGTGTGCGATGTGAGGATTCACAAGTCTACAGTCACATAGAGTGACACAGTGACTGCAGACTTGTTATTTTAGACCAGACAACCCCTTTAATCAGTTCAAGACTACGCCATTCACCCCTGCTCCTAACCAGTTACAATACTGTGATTTTTTATCTGTACATGTGGCATAAAGAGCTATTAAAAAAAAATCTCATTAGCATACTAAAATTATTTTTCATTTTTTTCTGTGCTACGCTTAATTTTTATTTTTATTTTATGCTTTGTTTTGCCGATACTGGTGGAGAAATGAACACAATTTTTGTCTATTTTTTTATGACCACTAAAATATATTTTATATTTTGTTCCAATTTCTGTAACTATTATTTACTATTATTATGATTATTATTTATATATCAGACACAGGGTCCTTTTTATACGGGTGCGTGCTAGTAATACCTATATGGATTGGGATAAACTTTTTTTATTATTTTTTTTCCTGCTTCTTATTTCTTTGTTTTACACACTGTGTCCCCATAAGGTCATAAAAAACCTTTTTGTAAGTCAATGCAACATTTAAATCCTTTTTATTCTTAAAATGATTATTCCTGTAAATGGGGTTTATTGAGCTCACTGTGTACAGTTAGGTCCAGAAATATTTGGACAGTGACACAAGTTTTGTTATTTTAGCTGTTTACAAAAACATGTTCAGAAATACAATTATATATATAATATGGGCTGAAAGTGCACACTCCCAGCTGCAATATGAAAGTTTTCACATCCAAATCGGAGAAAGGGTTTAGGAATCATAGCTCTGTAATGCATAGCCTCCTCTTTTTCAAGGGACCAAAAGTAATTGGACAAGGGACTCTAAGGGCTGCAATTAACTCTGAAGGCGTCTCCCTCGTTAACCTGTAATCAATGAAGTAGTTAAAAGGTCTGGGGTTGATTACAGGTGTGTGGTTTTGCATTTGGAAGCTGTTGCTGTGACCAGACAACATGCGGTCTAAGGAACTCTCAATTGAGGTGAAGCAGAACATCCTGAGGCTGAAAAAAAAGAAAAAATCCATCAGAGAGATAGCAGACATGCTTGGAGTAGCAAAATCAACAGTCGGGTACATTCTGAGAAAAAAGGAATTGACTGGTGAGCTTGGGAACTCAAAAAGGCCTGGGCGTCCACGGATGACAACAGTGGTGGATGATCGCCGCATACTTTCTTTGGTGAAGAAGAACCCGTTCACAACATCAACTGAAGTCCAGAACACTCTCAGTGAAGTAGGTGTATCTGTCTCTAAGTCAACTGTAAAGAGAAGACTCCATGAAAGTAAATACAAAGGGTTCACATCTAGATGCAAACCATTCATCAATTCCAAAAATAGACAGGCCAGAGTTAAATTTGCTGAAAAACACCTCATGAAGCCAGCTCAGTTCTGGAAAAGTATTCTATGGACAGATGAGACAAAGATCAACCTGTACCAGAATGATGGGAAGAAAAAGTTTGGAGAAGAAAGGGAACGTCACATGATCCAAGGCACACCACATCCTCTGTAAAACATGGTGGAGGCAACGTGATGGCATGGGCATGCATGGCTTTCAATGGCACTGGGTCACTTGTGTTTATTGATGACATAACAGCAGACAAGAGTAGCCGGATGAATTCTGAAGTGTACCGGGATATACTTTCAGCCCAGATTCAGCCAAATGCCGCAAAGTTGATCGGACGGCGCTTCATAGTACAGATGGACAATGACCCCAAGCATACAGCCAAAGCTACCCAGGAGTTCATGAGTGCTAAAAAGTGGAACATTCTGCAATGGCCAAGTCAATCACCAGATCTTAACTGAATAGGATAACTGAAGTGAGCACTAATATATATATATATATATGAGTGCAAGCGAAAAATACATACTATATATAAGAATAAGGCTGCACATCAAACTTAGATAATGGTATAATGCCTCAAGCATATGAAAAAATATTGGAATATACAATGAAAAATGCTACTTGCTAATTTGAACATGTGAATAATGAATTGCATACCTGCCATGAATATTAGGAAAAAGGAGATATTTAGCAATCGCATTGATCAATGTAACTGAGCCCCAAGGCCTCGTCAAGGCATATCTCTATATTGGGGTCCCTAGCTCTGTGACCCTAACTGTGTGTCATCTCATTGCAATTAAAAACTGCTATGGGTGGAGAGGGGTGACTAAGGACTTTCTTATATAGGAGATGGAAAAAACATGGCCGAAAGGGGCGGAGCTGTGTTCACATTCAGAAAAAAACTACATATAACTGAATAGGATAACTGAAGTGAGCACTAATATATATATATATATATATATGAGTGCAAGCCAAAAATACATACTATATATAAGAATAAGGCTGCACATCAAACTTAGATAATGGTATAATGCCTCAAGCATATGAAAAAATATTGGAATATACAATGACGAGGCCTTGACGAGGCCTTGGGGCTCAGTTACATTGATCAATGCGATTGCTAAATATCTCCTTTTTCCTAATATTCATGGCAGGTATGCAATTCATTATTCACATGTTCAAATTAGCAAGTAGCATTTTTCATTGTATATTCCAATATTTTTTCATATGCTTGAGGCATTATACCATTATCTAAGTTTGATGTGCAGCCTTATTCTTATATATAGTATGTATTTTTGGCTTGCACTCATATATATATATATATTAGTGCTCACTTCAGTTATCCTATTCAGTTATATGTAGTTTTTTTCTGAATGTGAACACAGCTCCGCCCCTTTCGGCCATGTTTTTTCCATCTCCTATATAAGAAAGTCCTTAGTTACCCCTCTCCACCCATAGCAGTTTTTAATTGCAATGAGATGACACACAGTTAGGGTCACAGAGCTAGGGACCCCAATATAGAGATATGCCTTGACGAGGCCTTGGGGCTCAGTTACATTGATCAATGTGATTGCTAAATATCTCCTTTTTCCTAATATTCATGGCAGGTATGCAATTCATTATTCACATGTTCAAATTAGCAAGTAGCATTTTTCATTGTATATTCCAATATTTTTTCATATGCTTGAGGCATTATACCATTATCTAAGTTTGATGTGCAGCCTTATTCTTATATATAATCACCAGATCTTAACCCAATTGAGCATGCATTTCACTTGCTCAAATCCAGACTTAAGACGGAAAGACCCACAAACAAGCAAGACCTGAAGGCTGCGGCTGTAAAGGCCTGGCAAAGCATTAAGAAGGAGGAAACCCAGCGTTTGGTGATGTCCATGGGTTCCAGACTTAAGGCAGTGATTGCCTCCAAAGGATTCGCAACAAAATATTGAAAATAAAAATATTTTGCTTGGGTTTGGGTTATTTGTCCAATTACTTTTGACCTCCTAAAATGTGGAGTGTTTGTAAAGAAATGTGTACAATTCCTACAATTTCTATCAGATATTTTTGTTCAAACCTTCAAACTAAACGTTACAATCTGCACTTGAATTCTGTTGTAGAGGTTTCATTTCAAATCCAATGTGGTGGCATGCAGAGCCCAACTCGCGAAAATTGTGTCACTGTCCAAATATTTCTGGACCTAACTGTATATGTGTCGTGGGCGGAGGAGGGGACACTGCGCTCTCCCACTGCTCAGGTCCGGCTGCTGCTGCTGCCGCTGCTCGGTGGTGGCTCGAGCGGTGGGCCGGATCCCGGGGACTCGAGCGGCGCTCCTCGCCCGTGAGTGAAAAGGGGATTTTGATTGTGGGGGATTTGATTATTGTCCGTGACGCCACCCACGGTTGTGGTGATATTGGTGACACCACCGCTGCTCTAGACGGGGATCACGGGAGCGGTGACAGGGAGCAGCCTTGTTGTTAGTTCTCCCCTCCGTGGGTAGGGGGTTGGTTGTCCCGGGGCCCGGTGATGGGGGTAGGGATGGATGACAGGCGGGTTACAGGGCCTGGTGAGGTGCAGGGTCGCGGGGGCAGCGCTGTGCCGCACGGCACGGTGGTACTCACTCAGCCAATGATGAGGACACAGTTCTCGGTAAAACACACGGCTGGATGGACGGGTCCCACAGACGGCTGCGGTGTTGTTTCTCCCGGCAGGTTGATGGTGACTGCCTTTCCCTGCACTTATGTACGGTAGATGGTTCCAATGGGTCCCCACCGGGAACCCGCTCCCCAGCTTGGATATGGGCTGGAGGAGCCCCTTTTGCCCGCAGGCTCTGGCCCTGGGAAACGGTTGCCTTGGCGGTGGCGGTGTCTCCCTCTCTTGGTTGGACTGTTGCCTTCTGTCAGGACTTGGCTGCTGGGAAACCCAGGAGGTTCCCTTCACTAACGAATTCGGCAAATTCACGGCGACTCCTAGCCTTGCCGGGGTCCGTAAGCCTCTGCCAGATGGTGCTGGCTTCTCTTTGCGTACCGGTCCGGTACCGCCGGGCCACCGCCTGTCCACGGTCGTTACGGTAAGCTCTGATAGGCCACTCCTGCAGACGGTCACCACCGTCTGCCATCCTTGCTGCTCCGTCCGGGTCACACACCCGGACCAACTTCAGTCTGCTCAGCTGCCACTTCACTCCTCTCACTTTCGCTTCCTAAACTGATCTCTTTACTTTTCCCGCCTCCAGGACTGTGAACTCCTTGGTGGGCGGGGCCAACCGCCTGGCCCACCCCCTGGTGTGAACATCAGCCCCTGGAGGAAGGCAACAAGGGTTTTGTGTCTGACTTCGGTGTGCCTGACCGGGAGTGTGGGGTGTGTGGGTGTTGTGCTCTGTGGCCCCTGGCTTGTCCAGGGTGCCACATTCCCCCTTAGTTAAATGCAGACTGTCCGCGGGCTGCCCGTCCATCACCGGTTTTATTTTCACAAACTGAAAAAATAGAAAAACGGTAAAACAGGGATTACAATTAAAACAACATCTTCCCACATCGGGAGGTACTCTTACTTAAACGTTACGGTTACGGCTTCCGCTCTCTCCCACCCAAGCAACCTGGCCCTGATGCTGCCCCTAAGCAAACAGGCAGCACCCCTTGACCCCAGTCCTGCACAAGTTGCCCGAGCGGGTTCTGTCCTTTCCAGGGGACCCACGTCCATGGGGAACCCCTGAAACCCCCAGAGGATCGCCACCGGTTCCGGTGGTGGCTGGGCCCCAGCCTGCTCCACTGCGGACCCTTCCTCCAATCTGCCTCTCCGGAGGCGGTAACGGTAAAAGCCACAACAACATTATTTACATGCCACAAGTTTGTGGTTGCCCTGCTAGTTCTCGGGCTTGTTCGTAGTAGTTTCTACGCATAAAGGGGGTCCCAACGGGGACCAGTTGCCGGCAACGACCGGTTTTAAGCAAGCTGACAATCAGGTAGCAAATCAGATGACATCTCGGTTGATCCTTCACTTATCATTCATAAAACTTTTAAACGGTGCTTTGGTGGTCCCAACGGGGACAACTTTTAGGCGGAGGACCGCCGACTTCACTGCTCGCTTTCATCATCCTCCGCCGGCCCTGGGTGGAAAAACACAGGCACCAGCCCCTCCAGCGCATAACAGGCGCGACGAGGAAGGGCTGCCCGGTATCCGTTATTTCCGCTCCGGGGGATGTAAGTGGCCTCCATGCCATCCAGGGCGATGACTCCTTCATCCTCCTCTGAAACAGGCTCTGTATCAGGTCCGGATTCGCTATCATCTGACCCTACGCCAGGCGGGTTGCCGCCAGCTGCCCCAGTCTCCGGGCTCGCCACTCCTCCAGCTACTGTTACGAGGGGATGTACGCCAGACGGGCCAGCATCAGCAGGGTGCACGGGCGGGAAAGACGGGGGCAACATGAGGGCCAGGGGTAGACCGGGTCCCTCAGCCGCAGTGGTCGGTCCCTCGGGGACACAGGGGCGTGGGTCACTCACCAGCTCCTCCATCATTGCTTCCATTCCGTACACCCAGGCGACCGCAGCTACCTCCTCCACCTCCGCGGTCCACTGCTCCATCAGCCTACATATCTGCCTCCGGTAATGTCGGCAGGTCCCCGCCGTTCGGGCCCTCAGCCATGCCGCTGTTCCGGGCACCGGCTCGGTAGCCTCCGCATAGCTGGGTGGAACGGACATTCTTTGCAGGGGTTAGCGGCTCGTGGGGTCCCGGCGTCCCTGTTCGTATAGCCGCGAGCTACATGCGGCCAGACGCCATCAGTCCCCCTTAGTCTCTTTCCGGCTCCTCCTCTACAATGGCGGGGTTTTGGCCTTCGCGCCTCCACTACTCGAGGAGACGCTCGAGCGGGAATTCTTCGCGCCCAAGATGGCGGCTTCACAAATTTTTCGGCCGGACACCTCCGGCGGTTACACAAGGCGCACTTCCACCAGTTGGTAGAACGGTAGGATCCTGTTCGTGACGCCAAGTTGTCGCGGGCGGAGGAGGGGACGCTACGCTCTCCCACTGCTCGGGTCCGGCTGCTGCTGCTGCCGCTGCTCGGTGGTGGTTCGAGCGGTGGGCCAGATCCCGGGGACACGAGCGGCGCTCCTCGCCCGTGAGTGAAAAGGGGATTTTGATTGTGGGGATTTGATTATTGTCCGTGACGCCACCCACGGTTGTGGTGATATTGGTGACACCACCGCTGCTCTAGACGGGGATCCCGGGAGCGGTGACAGGGAGCAGCCTTGTTGTTAGTTCTCCCCTCCGTGGGTAGGGGGTTGGTTGTCCCGGGGCCCGGTGATGGGGGTAGGGATGGATGACCGGCGGGTTACAGGGCCTGGTGAGGTGCAGGGTCGCGGGGGCAGTGCTGTGCCGCACGGCACGGTGGTACTCACTCAGCCAATGATGAGGACACAGTTCTCGGTAAAACACACGGCTGGATGTACGGGTCCCACAGACGGCTGCGGTGTTGTTTCTCCCGGCAGGTTGATGGTGACTGCCTTTCCCTGCACCTATGTACGGTAGATGGTTCCAATGGGTTCCCACCGGTAACCCGCTCCCCAGCTTAGATATGGGCTGGAGGAGCCCCTTTTGCCCGCAGGCTCTGGCCCTGGGAAACGGTTGCCTTGGCGGTGGCGGTGTCTCCCTCTCTTGGTTGGACTGTTGCCTTCTGTCGGGACTTGGCTGCTGGGAAACCCAGGAGGTTCCCTTCACTAACGAATTCGGCAAATTCACGGCGACTCCTAGCCTTGCCGGGGTCCGTAAGCCCCTGCCAGATGGTGCTGGCTTCTCTTTGCGTACCGGTCCGGTACCGCTGGGCCACCGCCTGTCCACGGTCGTTACGGTAAGCTCTGATAGGCCACTCCTGCAGACGGTCACCACCGTCTGCCAACCTTGCTGCTCCGTCCGGGTCACACACCCGGACCAACTTCAGTCTGCTCAGCTGCCACTTCACTCCTCTCACTTTCGCTTCCTAAACTGATCTGTTTACTTTTCCCGCCTCCAGGACTGTGAACTCTTTGGTGGGCGGGGCCAACCGCCTGGCCCACCCCCTGGTGTGAACATCAGCCCCTGGAGGAAGGCAACAAGGGTTTTGTGTCTGACTTCAGTGTGCCTGACCGGGAGTGTGGGGTGTGTGGGTGTTGTGCTCTGTGGCCCCTGGCTTGTCCAGGGCGCCACATATGCTGTATATATACAGTACCGACCAAGAGTTTGGACACACCTTCTCATTCAAAGAGTTTTCTTTATTTTCCTGACTCCGAAAATTGTAGATTCACATTGAAGGCATCAAAACTATGAATTAACACATGTGAAAATAAATACTTAACAAAAAAGTGTGAAACTACTGAAAATATGTTTTATATTCTAAGTTCTTCAAAGTAGCCACCTTTTGCTTTGATTACTGCTTTGCACACTCTTGGCATTCTCTTGATGAGCTTCAAGAGGTAGTCATTGGAAATGGTCTTCCAACAGTCTTGAAGGAGTTCCCAGAGATGCTTAGCACTTGTTGGCCCTTTTGCCTTCACTCTGTGGTCTAGCTCACCCCAAACCATCTCGATTGGGTTCAGGTCTGGTGACTGGAGACCAGGTCATCTGGCATAGCACCCCATCACTTTCCTTCTTAGTAAAATAGCCCTTACACAGCCTTTGAGGTGTATTTGGGGTCATTCTCCTGTTGAAAAATAAATAATGGTCCAACTAAACGCAAACAGGATGGAATAGCATGCCGCTGCAAGATGCTGTGGTAGCCATGCTGGTTCAGTCTGCCTGCAATTTTGAATAAATCCCCAACAGTGTCACCAGCAAAGCACCCCCGCACCATCACACCTCCTCCTCCATGCTTCACGGTGGGAACCAGGCATGTAGAGTCCATCCGTTCACCTTTTCTGCGTCGCACAAAGACACGGTGGTTGGATCCAAAGATCTCAAATTTGGACTCAACAGACTAAAGCACAGATTTCCACTGATCTAATGTCCATTCCTCGTGTTCTTTAGCCCAAACAAGTCTCTTCTGCTTGTTGCCTGTCCATAGCCGTGGTCTCCTAGCAGCTATTTTACCATGAAGGCCTGCTGCACAAAGTCTCCTCTTAACAGTTGTTCTAGAGATGTGTCTGCTGCTAGAACTCTGTGTGGCATTGACCTGGTCTCTACTGCGATTTCTGAGGCTGGTGACTCTGATAAACTTATCCTTCGCACCAGAGGTGACTCTTGGTCTTCCTTTCCTGGGGTGGTCCTCATGTGAGAGTTTCTTTGTAGCATTTGATGGTTTTTGCAAATACACTTGGGGACACTTTCAAAGTTTTCCCAATTTTTCGGACTGACCTTCATTTAAAGTAATGATGGCCACTCGTTTTTCTTTACTTAGAATTTGTATTATGACAAGAAAAAAGTAGCTAACAGTCTATTCAGTAGGACTATCAGCTGTGTATCCACCAGACTTCTGCACAACACAACTGATGGTCCCAACCCCATTTATATGGCAAGAAATCCCCCTTATTAAACCTGACAGGGCACACCTGTGAAGTGAAAACCATTTCCGGTGACTACGTCTTGAAGCTCATAAAGAGAATACATATTTTCAGTTGTTTCACACTTTTTTGTTAAGTATTTCATTCCACGTCTTAATCCATAGTTTTGATGCCTTCAATGTGAATCTACAATTTTCAGAGTCATGAAAATAAAGAAAACTCTTTGAATGAGAAGGTGTGTCCAAACGTTTGGTCTGTACGGTATACAATGGGTACGGAAAGTATTCAGACCCCTTTAAATTTGTTTGTTTCATTGCAGCCATTTGGTAAAATAAAAAAGTTCATTTTTTTTCTCATTAATGTACACTCTGCACCCCATCTTGACAGAAAAAAAACAGAAATGTAGAATTTTTTGCAAATTTATTAAGCAAGAAAAACTGAAATCCTATCTCTGCTGACAGTCACTCCACTTACAAGTTGTTGGTCTTTTTAATTTGCAAATTCAGCATATATTTGCTAAATATAAAGAGTCAGTCAGCACACAAATAAAATAACCTCAAAAATGCCTCTATAATACATGTCCTAATCTTATGAAAAATAGTCACTGTTATGTTGATATATGACCACTAGATGGCAGCAGAGTACATACAATTAGGTTCACAAGTTAACAAAATCTTATTAGAGGACATAAATGTAATATTGCTGCAGTTTCCTTCTATTGCTTTTTTATGTAAATATTTAAGTCCTATAACACAATTTCCCTGACCATGTAACCTAGGAAGCAAACAAACACATTAGCCCTATAGCAGTGATAGTTGTACTTTAGGTTTTGTTTGCATCATTACTATTAAAGACTCGCCAACAAACAACGTATTATTTTCAATATAGACCCATTCATAAGGCATTATTGCCCAGCCTAGTATTCCTTAGGTTAAAACCTTAGGAAATTGCTTACAATTAAAACGGTTAATGCAATTGGTGCGCAATGAAATAACAGAGATTACTTAGTGCGCTCCTGGGAAAACAGCAGAAGCATTATGAAATTTGTATTAAATTAGCTCTGAGTCACTGATCTTCGCCTTGTCACTGGGTCATTGCGCTACTCATCTTCTTCCTGTGGGATTGTCACAATAAGACCTTTTTTGCCTTGTGCTTATGCGCTGCTGTTTTCATATATCTAATGAGGAAGTTACCGTATTGTTGCATCATTTCTCATACTTGATAGTTAGGGTCAACCGCTACACAAATTATTCCTAAATGTTTCCCCAGAATTTCAAACACAGCACTGGGGGCAAATAATGCATAAATTCATTGGAAATTAAGGCATTAAAAAACCCCTTTAAATAAAAGTACGTAACAAAATTCTCCCTGGTATTGTTCCAGAAACTGTGCCCGCCTCATCCTCACAGGATAGAAAAAGCCAAGATGCCAGGAGGGTGAAATTTACCAGACACTCAAAACTTAAGTAGGGCTTTACACGCAGCGATATCGCTGGTGAAAGCACCCACCCACTTACCTGTCTAGCGACGTCGCTGTTGCCGGCGAACTGGGCGGTTCGTGCGGCGTCACAGCGGCGTCACAAAGCGGCCGCCCAATAGAAACGGAGGGGAGGAGATGAGCAGCCGTAACATCCCGCCCACCTCCTTCCTCATTGCCGGCGGCTGCAAGTAAGCTGTAGTTCGTCGTTCCCGAGGTGTCACACATAATGATGTGTGCTGCCTCGGGAACGACGAACAACCTACGTCCTCAACAATCAACGATTTTTTGAAAATGAACGACGTGTCAACGATCAACGATAAGGTGAGTATTTTTGATCATTAACGGCCATTCTTTGGTGTCACATGCAACGACGTCGCTAACGGTTCCAGATGTGCGTCACGGAATCCGTGACCCCGGCGATATATCGTTAGATACGTCGTTGCATGTAACGGGGCCTTTAGTCCCTTTCTTGAAAAAGAGAAGGCTGAGAGGAGACTTAATAGCGGTCTACAAATATCTGAAAGGTAGGCACAGTGCAGAGGGATCTACCCTATTCTCATTAGCACAATGAAGTACAAGAAGCAATGGGAGGAAACTAATAGGAAGTAGATTCAGATTAGACATTAGGAAAAACTTCCTAACATCGAGGGCAGTCAGAGAGTGGAACAGACGACCACGGGAGGTAGTGAGCTCTCCATCAATGGAAATCTTCAAGAGGAAACTGGATAAACATATAGCTGGGATGATTTAGGAAAGCCTGCACTTGGGTTGGACCCGATGGCCCTTGAGGTCCCTTCCAACTCTACCAGTATATGATTCCTCTGACATTATTTTTCAGATGGTTTTGCTGAAAGCAGCTTTTGGAAAAATAACCCTGGTGATCTTGGTGCGGTTTTTTGACCCAAAGTCTGAAGTGTATACAAAAGAAGTGGGAAACATAAAGGAAGAACTTATTAATTTTATTAAAAAAAATTATAAATATATTTAAACAGCAGCAGTGCCTATTTTCTATAATAAAAAATAAAACTCAGTGGGAGGAATTTATTATGATCAGTACTTATTACTCCAGCCTTTACTCCAATCCCATGCTTAATAGTTGGCGATATGTTGTTTTCCTTAAATTATGTGCCCTTTTTGAACACCTTTGAACATTATGGCCAAAGTCTTCTATTTTAACCTCATTGGTCCACAGGATTTGTTTCCAAAATGCATCAGGTTCGTTTAGATGTTCTTTTGTTTGCATACTTCTGACACTGAATTTTATGGTGAGGACACAAGAGAGATTTTCTTCTGATGATTCTTGCATATTTGTGCAGGTGTCTCTGAACAGTAGAACAATGTACCACAACTCCAGAGTCTGCTAAATCCTCCTGAAGGTCTTTTGCGGTAAAGTGGAGGTTCTGATTTGCCTATCCAGCAATCATATGAGCAGCTCTCACAGAAATGTTGCTTAGTCTTCCAGACCTTGCTTTGTCCTCAACTGTTCCTGGTAGCTGCCATTTTTAATTACATTTCGAACTGAGGAAAGAGCAACTTTAAAACATTTTTTCTATCTTCTTATAGCCTTCTCCTTACTTGTGGGCTTCCACCATTTTCATTTTCAGAGTGCTAGGCAGCTAGTTAGAAGAACCCATGGCTGCTGTTTTTCTGGCAAAAGGTTAGCGAAGGCTGGGTTTTTCTAAAACTGGGAAATTTGCATCACCCGGCCTTTCCTAATGATGATAGTAAACAAGGCAAAACCCTAACAGGCTAATTAAGGTTTAAACCTTGGCTATTCGAGTACACAAATCTCCAAGGGCATCCAAACCTTTGCATCGGACCATTTTCTGTTTTGTTATTTTTCCAATGTAAAAGATGAAAGTAATTTTTTTTTGTGCCTAAAATACAAAGGAAATGTGTCATCTTTAACTTTATGCCTTTTAGACATGACATTATGCCTTTTAGACCTCCATCCTCCTGTATCTGTCTGTGTCTTGTATTGTTTATGATTATTGTACTTGTCCCTTGAATTGATGGCACTATAATAATAAATATTAGTAATAATAATAATAATAATAATAATAATAATTTAATCTTCAACTTGCTTAACTGTTCACAATAACAGGAATTTTGACCAGGTGCCCAAACATTTGCATGTCACTGTAAATAGGTGATAACTTAGTATTCTTAAACTTAGCATAAAATAGACCAGACAGGCAGTAACTTTGCTAAATTATTTGCAGTGGTGCACATTGTATGATACATTTGGCACATGTTCCTAGACATGCAATACACTTTTCTTTATGGTAATCTTACTTTACTATAATATTTTGATAATCAAATATATAAAGCTGAGTGTGTGTGTGTGTGTGTGTGTGTGTGTGTGTCCGCTAAAGGAATCTGCACCATCACATTTACAATCACTAAATTTTGAACAGACACCCCTTGTGACTGAGGGAACGTCAGACTATGTTTTGACGATAAAATTTAACCCCGCACTTTACAGTTACTCTCCAAAAAACCTGCCTCCATTAAAGTCAATGGAGCTGCGAGCTACAGGTTATTAATAGCAGCTGTGACTGGTTGCTATAGGAACAAAATAAATTGTTAGTATAAGAAGCTTATGTGTGGTGTGAGGTAATAAGATGTTGGTGGGGAGACTGCTAGAGAGAGACAGAAAGACAGACAGACTTAGACACAGACAGAGTAAGAGGCAGACAGGGAAAGAGACAGAGACTTACAGACAGTCAAACAGACAGGCACAGACAGACAGGGAAAGAAACAGGGAAAGAGACAGACAGGGAAAGAAACAGACAGGGAGACAGAGGCAGACAGAGACAGACAGGAAAAGAGACAGAGAGAGAGAGTGATAGAAAGACACACAGTCAGACACAGACAGAGTAAGAGGCAGACAGGGAAAGAGACAGAGACAAAGGCAGACAGGGAAAGAAACAGAGAGAGAGAGAGACAGACAAGAGAGAGACAGACAGTCAAAGAGACAAACAGGCAGACAGACACAGACAGACAGGGAAAGAAACAGGCAAAGGGACAGACAGGGAAAGAGACATAGAGGGAGACAGACAGTCAAAGAGACAGAGGCAGACAGAGACAGACAGACAGGGAAAGAGACAGAGAGAGACAGACAGTCAGGCAGACAGAGACAGACAGACAGGGAAAGAGACAGATAGAGTGATAGAAAGACAGACAGAGTAAGAGGCAGACAGGGAAAGAAACAGAGACAGACAGACGGGGAAAGAGACAGAGAGAGACAGACAGTCAAAGTGACAGGCAGACAGAGACAGACAGAGACAAACAGAAAGGGAAAGAGACAGACAGAGACAGAAAGTCAAAAAGACAGACAGGGAAAGAGACAGACAGGGAAAGAGACAGACAGAGAGACAGAGACAGGGAAAGAGACAGACAGGGAAAGAGACAGACAGACAGATACAGGGAAAGAGACAGACAGGGAAAGAGACAGAGATAAGGAAAAAGACAGGGAAAGAGGCAGAGATAAGGAAAAAGACAGGGAAAGGGAAAGAGACATAGATAAGGAAAAAGACAGGGAAAGAGACAGAGATAAGGAAAAAGACAGGGAAAGAGACATAGATAAGGAAAAAGACAGGGAAAGAGACAGAGATAAGGAAAGAGACAGGGAAATAGACAGAGACAGAAGGGGAAAGAGACACACCTGGACAGAGACAGGCCGGGACAGAGACAGACGGGGAAAGAGACAGACGGGGAAAGAGACAGACGGGGAAAGAGACAGACGTGCAACAAGACAGGCAGGGAAAGAGACTGACAGACAGGCAGACACAGAGAGAGAGAGAGACAGACACAGAGATAGAGAGACTGATACAGAGACAGACAGAGAGATAGACACTGACAGAAATGGATAAAGACAGAGACACACATGGATAGAGACAGACACACAGACAGAGACAGACAGGGAAATAGACAGACAGGTAAAGAGATAGAAAGAAAGAGAGACAGACACACAGAGACAGACAGCGAGAGACAAACACACAGAGATAGACACACAGAGACAGGCAGAGACAGGCAGACAGAAACAAACAGAGAGAGACTGGGAGAGAGACAGAGACTGGGAGAGAGACAGAGAGACAGTTACTATCCTGGGCAATGCCGGGTACTACAGCTAGTAATAATAATAATAATAATTGCATATTTAGAATTTGTAATGCCCCCTTTCCTGGAAACTTTACAAAACTACCTAGTGAGGTGTGAAAAGTAACTAAAACATAAAATGAATGTGTTGATCAGCATGTGTGCCAGTTTTTCACATTTCAGCTCCAAGTTTGGTTAATTTTGCTTAAGGGTACTTCTCACATAGCGAGATCACTAGCGAGATCGCTGCTGAGTCACAGGTTTTGGAGTAAATCTCCTATCTCATAGATTAACTCAGTATCTAATTTATGACTAAACATTGACTAATTGACCGCATGGATCCACATGAAGGTTACATTAACTGGTCGGATCTTAGAGAAACTTGCATCTGTCATTTGAGGCATTTTTAAAATCCGCAAAGGCAGGATGGGTCCCATCATGTAGTATTGCATTTCATGGGTACTGTCTGCTTATCTAGCTGCTGCTGTACAATGAGACCTTGAGGCAGAGTTGAGAATTGACTTGTGGAACGCTAAAAGGACTGTACAGTGGTACCTTGCTTAATGAGAACAATCCGTTCTGGGACTGTGCTTGTTAACCAAGTTACTCGTTCAGCAAAGCAAGATTTCCCATAGGAAATCATTGCAATGCAGACGATTCGTTCCACAACGTGTTAAATGTCCCATCCTGGTCCCCTATTCTGTCATTCCACACATGCACAAACACAAACAAACACGTACAAACACACACAAATTCACACAAACACACACAAACACACAAGCACACACACACGCACATATTATATGCTCACCTTACCTTCCGTTGCATCGCCGGTCTCCTGAGATTTGCTGTTCTCTGGTACGGGGCCGGGCTGTGTATCGGGTTACCATAACGACGAGGGAGGAACTTCCGCGGCCAGAGCGCTGACGTCAAAGGCAGAGCCGCTTGCCTCTGATTGGCCAGTGCGCTGTCTTCGAGTAGCGTCTAACAGGAAGTTCCTGCTTCGTCGCTATGGATGCCGATGCACAGCCTGGAGTGGAGCGGAGCGGCGAACTACAGGACCCAGGAAGACGGCGATGAAATGGAAGGTACACTATATTATATTCTCACTTTACCTTCCGTTCAATCGCGGTCCTCCTGGGTCATGTAGTTCGCCGCGAGGACGTCGCGATGTACCCGGGAACTACAAGAACCATGAGGTGGCTCTCACTGGTGTGCTGACTCCTGTCAGTCACAGCAGGGAGCCGGATCTTTGTGTCGGATCGTTCGCGACCAACACATCACTAGTTTGCAGCTAGAGCAGACGTGATTCTGGGTGGTCAGCAAGTCCACATGACATGTGTGCCCTCACATCTAAAGGAGACTGGATCCAGGGATAGCATGAAAAACGAGGTGAAAGGTACACAAAGTATCCAACGTAGTTGGGTCAGCATTGTGACCAAGGGAACTAGCGACTGGGGTAGTCTGTTCCTCATACTGGACACTTAGCATTGAGGTGCCAGTCTACAACTAAAGAAGCTTAAGAGCCAGGTCACAAAGTATATGAGATGAAAACGGAATCCTGGGTGGATGTTCCAAAAGCGTCACTAGCGTGAGGCTAGGGTTCTGCCATATTGGCAACCTATCTCCTTGGCAAGGAGAACTAGATATAGAGTCACAGAAAGGGATGGAATGACTCTCACGGATGGTACTGTGATGTTGAGCTGGGTGGTGGTGAAACAACCAGGACTAATGAGAACAGGAACAACTAGGTTGGAAGGAGTGGAGGGTCTATGGATGTTGATGCTTTGTATTGGGCAAAAAACATCCGAGAATATGTGCACCTACCACTCCCTATGTAATGTGTTTGTCAAGTTACATTTAAGTAAAAGACTGTCTGTTAAGATATGGTGGTCTTCTGTGCTTAAGGTAACATCTAGTCCTGGCCAGCCAAAGCCATCAGCAGCATGCGGCCTACACGGGCAAATTGCTCTCATCTCACACGTCCACACACCCAAAAAGGACCACCCCATCTTTACTCTGGTGAGGCGCGAGAGAACAGCAACTTGCCCGCAACTACCAACCTGTGCCATGCTACACTCTGCGGCCATTAACACACAGAACCCTATATATTCCATATATCTGCCTTTCTTTTGTTTATGTCATTAGAGGTTTCTGAGGGGAATATCAGATCACAGAGAGTAAAAGAGAGAGGTGTTCATTTGCTGCGCCAAAAAGATCACTTCGGTGGATGTTCAGATTAATGTCACTTTATTTGTCATATAGGTCGACGCGTTTCTGGAGCATCTGCCCCCTTCATCAGGACCATCAAGAACAAGAAAAACATCAAATCTGTCCCAATCGGACAGAGACATACATTATATAGTATACATGACGTCATCAGAAGAAAAAAAAAAACAAAAAAAAAAACAACAGGCGGGAAGCACAGCCACGCTGTCAGATGTGACGTACTTCAAATCGCCTACCCAATTACAAAAAGAAATAACATGTGCAGCCCATCGGAAGGTAGTACCGATGTGACCACACCACCACCAACTGAACTGATTAAAATTGAGAAAAATATATAAATGAGTAGAAACCTTTGCAAAATATATTTGTGAACACACCATTCACTGAGTGTACAGTTTAAGATTTCATGTGCAAAAGCCGTATATATCACAACTTTAGTGTATCTAAACTAGAAGTGACGGAATAAGGTCGAGAGGTACACGAACTCTGGAAGCACTCAGTCTATTGATCCCACTAGTACAGGGATATACCGACTGAGCTCATGCTGCCACCCGAGCGTGTGTATCCCTTTTATTGAAAAACGTGTCCCATGTAGCAAGAAATGTGTGCTTGTGAACAGGTATACAGGAGCATGAAAGCCCACTCCAGATCGGCAAACCAAGCAGGGTTCACGAGAGGACAGAAGCGTGGGAAAAAACCCAAGGACGCATGCGTCAGAGATATGGATCCAGATCCATCTAGGGTTCACTAGAGGGCGAGAGCGTGGGAAAAAAACTATGTGCGCATGCGTTAGAGCAAAAAAAGAAAACCTTTTTACCCATCATGAGAATCCAAGCAAACAAAATAAGTTAGTGTAAAGGGGTATCCGAATATCCCCAGAGAAAGTGCGTTCATATCAATCTGAGCAACTATTGTGAATAGAGAAAGATGTGGACCCCCAGGGATACCACAAACTCAAGTGCAGCACCAATTTATAGTGAAATCAAGAAATGGAGCATAAAGACAATCACCGATAATGGTATTAAAGGGAACCCAAGGAACTTTAGAAGGTCCTCACTAATAAAAAAGAACCATCTCGACAATAGGAAAGATATGTCGAAGAAAAATTCCACATATAAAAAAATTATATATATACACATAGAAATACATAATACCTCCAACGAAACCATTAAAAAGATAGTAATGATAATGACCATGATAAAACTAGGTCCATGTGACGATATAATCTCATAGTATAAAAACGCATATATACGATATAATTAAAAATCCTCAAAGGAGTGACATAACATCATAGCAATAAAAAAATTATTAAAAAAATTAATTGATTAAAAAATATACAAATATATTTTAATAAAACTAACAATTAAAAAATAATAAATAAAATAAACCAGCTACCTGATCACTCTAATTAATATTAATGGAATAAGTCAGTAACCTCATTCAGGCCCTGAGGCTTTAAAGTGTTCAACTTATATATCCAATAAGTTTCTTTTTTGTTTAGAGAGTCCTCAGTGGTTGATACCTTTTAATGGCTAACTGAAAAGATGGTAATAATTGCAAGCTTTCGAGACTACTCAGGTCTCTTCATCATACCATGCCTGATGAAGAGACCTGAGTAGTCTCGAAAGCTTGCAATTATTACCATCTTTTCAGTTAGCCATTAAAAGGTATCAACCACTGAGGACTCTCTGTTCTTTTAAACAATTTTTTTTATCTCTACTGGCTAACACGGTACAAAGATATTTTTTTTGTTTAGGGTATCCATCCTATTAGGAACAAATGGGGGTATTTGTTCAATCGGAGTCACTTTTATTTTCTTCTCATGACATATAGTGGTGTGCCGAGACAATCCATGGAGTAAAAATCCCACCTTAATGTTATGTCTATGGGAATTAATTCTTTTATGTAGGGCTTGAATAGTCCTCCCTATGTATCGTTTATTGCAGTCACACTCAATCAAATAAATTACATAGTCAGATTGACACGTAAGGTGTCCCTGTATTAAAAATTCCCCACTGTCAGGGAGAGAGCCAAAACTGACTCTTCCATGTTGAATGGACCTGCAGCAAAGACAATTTTTAGTCAAGCACTTGTATGCTCCCATGGGTTTGTCCGTCCCCATAATACAAGGCGGATTCCTTAGTCTACTCGGGGCCAAATGGTTTTTCAGGTTGGCTGCTCTACGGAAAGTGACACCAGGGAAAGCAGGTAACACCCCCTTGAGGTAAGGGTCATTCTGTAGTATGGACCAATGCTTCCTTAGAACCCCTTTGATGGCATCACCATCACAACTGAAAGTCGTCAGGAAATTGGAGAAGTTTTCTTTGGGTGTACCTTTATGTGACCCCCTGTCACTTGTATCTAGTGCATCATATTGTATCTGATGTCTATTATCATGGTATGCTCTCTTGATGACCGTCAGGGGATAGTTTTTATCTAGGAACCTTTCTTTCAGGATCTTAGCCTGGTCTTTGAAATCCTCATCTAACGTACAATTCCTCCTGATTCTATGATATTGGTTCTTAGGGACATTACGTAACCATTTATCATAATGGCCACTATTGAAATTGATATAACTATTACTGTCTACTTTCTTGAAGAAAGTTTTCGTAATAATGGAGTTATTGTCATGCGAGATAGTGAGATCAAGAAAATTGATGGATGTCTGATCAATAGTAGGCGAGAATTTCAATCCCCACGTATTGTTCTCAATTCCTTCCAAGAACAATGAACAATTTTTTTCGGTATTGTCCCAGATGATGAACAGGTCATCAATGTACCTTTTATAGACCACTACATGTCTAAACAATTCAGACGAATAAATATATTGTAGCTCAAACAGTCCCATCACTAAGTTGGCAAAAGTAGGTGCTGCCCTAGAGCCCATGGCAACGCCACAGCACTGATGATACACCGTATCCTGGAAACTAAAGAAGTTATTTTCAGATATAAACTTCATACTGTCAAGAAGGAATCCCTTTTGTGCAGCCGGTAAGCGATCATCAACCTCCAAGAATTGTTTGAAACACTCGAGACCTAGATCGTGTGCAATATTGGTATACAGAGACGCAATATCCAGAGTCAGAAACAGAAACGACTCCTTCCAAGTGATATCCTTTAAGATCCCAATGAGGTGGGGTGAGTCCCTAAGAAAACTTTTTAGATTACTAACATGCGCCCTCATTATACAGTCAACATAGGCTGCCAGATTCTCGGTAAGTGACCCAATCCCAGAGATAATGGGTCTCCCAGGGGGATTATTAAGACATTTATGGATTTTCGGGAGGTGATAATAGAATGGCAATACTGGATTCTTAATATCCAAAAATTTGTATTCATCTTGGTTCAAAATCCCCAAACCCGAGGCCTTTTTGATCAGTGCCCGATATTCCAAAATCGACTCCTGATAGGTAGATAACCCCACTATCTCGTAGTGAGTATTATTCGACAGCATTCTCAATGCTTCCTGGATGTAGCTGCTTTTATCCTGCAGGACAATACCCCCTCCTTTGTCCGCATTACGGATAACTAAATTGGTGTTATTTTTCAAGGATATCAATGCCATTTTTTCCTCCCTAGATAGATTGGACCTCGGGGGATATTTATTTCTCTGCATTCTCTTGAAATCTTCCAAGACCAGGTCCTTGAAAGTTTTAATATGGTGCCCTATACTGTGCAAGGGATAAAAGTTCGATTTGACCCTGTAGTCAGTGTGAAGGAAAACATCAACACTATCACTTTTACCGTTGGATATTGGTCTATTCATTTGAAAGTGTCTGGTGAGTGTGAGCTTTCTGATGAATTTCTGAAAATCCACAAAAAGCTCAAAGTCATTAGAAGACTTAGTAGGGCAGAACGAAAGGCCTATTTTAAGGACATTTATCTCACTTTTAGACAGGGTATGACTGGAAAGGTTGAAAATACCAAAATTATCAATTTTACTCAGGTGTATTTTTTCTCTTTTTTGTTTGAGCCTACACCCTGCTCTAGTCCCTCTATAGTGTTTTTTCTTTTCCCTCCTCTGGGAGTCAGGAAGTTCGTGATAGGCGTCTGTGAGCACCTGGCAAGGGGTAAAAAAGGCACACAAACATCATTCTTGCGGGTATTATCAATGGTGATCAAACCATCATCAGAGGCACCTGGCTCAGATAAGGGTGTCTCTAAACCGGGATCACAATCAGTCAATTCAGATGAAGTAGGTAGAGGTAAAAAATCATCATGTACTGATATATCTAGTAAATCAATAAAATCATTATCTGGGAGATCCCCTTTCGGTAAAGGAGTAGCAATAGTATCCAAGCAAGAGAGAGAGTCCCTATTTTTCCGGATTCTCTCAATCTGCAGTCTTAAAGACTCAACTTGCTGCCTTGTATCCTCAAAGTCAATGGGTCCTCTGGACGGAGGGGGAAACACAGAGGCAATTACAGTATGATCACTCTTTAGAGAAGCGCTATCTACAGCAGACTCTGTAAACACCTCCTCTGTGTCTCCAACAGATGAAGGCACAGGAGGAGGGTTGCCCAAAGCAGGCTTGATCTTGGAGGTCACTCTGGGCATAGTGGTGTTGACAACATTATTGGTATCTCTCTTATTACGAGAATCTGTACTATTCTTATGGTATCTACTATTGAAGAAATTTCTATGACTACCCTGGGATCTGGGTCTACGAACAGAAGGATCCCTGATGGTGACTTTTGTCTCTCCCTCCTGTGTTTTTTTGGGGATCATATCAGCCCTGTCCCTTTGTAATTTCTTAGACTTGCGAAAAATAGTGTCTTGCTCTAATTGAATCAGTTTTGTATTGATATCAGAATTCAAAATTTTAAACTCTGGGTGCAGATCATATTTGCTCAGATCCTTATAAAGTTCTGTAATGTTCCTAGAAGCCTCAGTGGCAATCATATTCCGTTTTTTAAAAAGACATTGCAGCATACTCTGCATACAGTTTCTTAAGATAGTGTCCCATTCATTAGAGAAAAGAGGATCAGTGGGAAAGGGCGACTCGTGTGTAATTCTGAGCCCCCTAGGACAGAGTTTTTCCTCCATATAAATAGTTAAAAACCGAGCATCAAGCCCAAAGCGAAGCTCTTCCTTAAGCAAATCCTCCAAACGTAAAAACAATTTTTTCATCAAAGCCGTATCCTCTTCTGAATAAATATCGGGCAAATCAAGTTCCCAGTCAGTATTGTGTATCTCCAGGGTACCTACGGTTTGAAGAATCAGCTTTTCCCTTGAGGAAAGACGATTATTGAAGTAATCCATTGTACCAAAAACGACCCTCTGCTGCTCCGTCCACAGATAAGAAGATCTGGTCTTGCCAGGTCCAGTAACAGCACCACGTAGAAAGGACTGTGGAAAAACCAAGCGCAAATAGGGTTTTACCCCAATATGTACGGGGTAGGGAGGGGGGAGTATGAATACTCACCAAATGTAGTTGTGAGAGTCACAACTACTATGAACGCATGTGATGTAGATCCCAGGCAGCAGCCACCAGCAGACAGCAGATCACAGAGAGTAAAAGAGAGAGGTGTTAATTTGCTGCGCCAAAAAGATCACTTCGGTGGATGTTCAGATTAATGTCACTTTATTTGTCATATAGGTCGACGCGTTTCTGGAGCATCTGCCCCCTTCATCAGGACCATCAAGAACAAGAAAAACATCAAATCTGTCCCAATCGGACAGAGACATACATTATATAGTATACATGACGTCATCAGAAGAAAAAAACAGGCGGGAAGCACAGCCACGCTGTCAGATGTGACGTACTTCAAATCGCCTACCCAATTACAAAAAGAAATAACATGTGCAGCCCATCGGACGGTAGTACCGATGTGACCACACCACCACCAACTGAACTGATTAAAATTGAGAAAAATATATAAATGAGTAGAAACCTTTGCAAAATATATTTGTGAACACACCATTCACTGAGTGTACAGTTTAAGATTTCATGTGCAAAAGCCGTATATATCACAACTTTAGTGTATCTAAACTAGAAGTGACGGAATAAGGTCGAGAGGTACACGAACTCTGGAAGCACTCAGTCTATTGATCCCACTAGTACAGGGATATACCGACTGAGCTCATGCTGCCACCCGAGCGTGTGTATCCCTTTTATTGAAAAACGTGTCCCATGTAGCAAGAAATGTGTGCTTGTGAACAGGTATACAGGAGCATGAAAGCCCGCTCCAGATCAGCAAACCAAGCAGGGTTCACGAGAGGACAGAAGCGTGGGAAAAAACCCAAGGACGCATGCGTCAGAGATATGGATCCAGATCCATCTAGGGTTCACTAGAGGGCGAGAGCGTGGGAAAAAAACTATGTGCGCATGCATTAGAGCAAAAAAAGAAAACCTTTTTACCCATCATGAGAATCCAAGCAAACAAAATAAGTTAGTGTAAAGGGGTATCCGAATATCCCCAGAGAAAGTGCGTTCATATCAATCTGAGCAACTATTGTGAATAGAGAAAGATGTGGACCCCCAGGGATACCACAAACTCAAGTGCAGCACCAATTTATAGTGAAATCAAGAAATGGAGCATAAAGACAATCACCGATAATGGTATTAAAGGGAACCCAAGGAACTTAAGAAGGTCCTCACTAATAAAAAAGAACCATCTCGACAATAGGAAAGATATGTCGAAGAAAAAATAATAAATAAAATAAACCAGCTACCTCATCACTCTAATTAATATTAATGGAATAAGTCAGTAACCTCATTCAGGCCCTGAGGCTTTAAAGTGTTCAACTTATATATCCAATAAGTTTCTTTATTTTATTTATTATTTTTTAATTGTTAGTTTTATTAAAATATATTTGTATATTTTTTAATCAATTAATTTTTTTAATAATTTTTTTATTGCTATGATGTTATGTCACTCCTTTGAGGATTTTTAATTATATCGTATATATGCGTTTTTTATACTATGAGATTATATCGTCACATGGACCTAGTTTTATCATGGTCATTATCATTACTATCTTTTTAATGGTTTCGTTGGAGGTATTATGTATTTCTATGTGTATATATATAATTTTTTTATATGTGGAATTTTTCTTTGACATATCTTTCCTATTGTCGAGATGGTTCTTTTTTATTAGTGAGGACCTTCTTAAGTTCCTTGGGTTCCCTTTAATACCATTATCGGTGATTGTCTTTATGCTCCATTTCTTGATTTCACTATAAATTGGTGCTGCACTTGAGTTTGTGGTATCCCTGGGGGTCCACATCTTTCTCTATTCACAATAGTTGCTCAGATTGATATGAACGCACTTTCTCTGGGGATATTCGGATACCCCTTTACACTAACTTATTTTGTTTGCTTGGATTCTCATGATGGGTAAAAAGGTTTTCTTTTTTTGCTCTAATGCATGCGCACATAGTTTTTTTCCCACGCTCTCGCCCTCTAGTGAACCCTAGATGGATCTGGATCCATATCTCTGACGCATGCGTCCTTGGGTTTTTTCCCACACTTCTGTCCTCTCGTGAACCCTGCTTGGTTTGCCGATCTGGAGCGGGCTTTCATGCTCCTGTATACCTGTTCACAAGCACACATTTCTTGCTACATGGGACACGTTTTTCAATAAAAGGGATACACACGCTCGGGTGGCAGCATGAGCTCAGTCGGTATATCCCTGTACTAGTGGGATCAATAGACTGAGTGCTTCCAGAGTTCGTGTACCTCTCGACCTTATTTCGTCACTTCTAGTTTAGATACACTAAAGTTGTGATATATACGGCTTTTGCACATGAAATCTTAAACTGTACACTCAGTGAATGGTGTGTTCACAAATATATTTTGCAAAGGTTTCTACTCATTTATATATTTTTCTCAATTTTAATCAGATCAGTTGGTGGTGGTGTGGTCACATCGGTACTACCTTCCGATGGGCTGCACATGTTATTTCTTTTTGTAATTGGGTAGGCGATTTGAAGTACGTCACATCTGACAGCGTGGCTGTGCTTCCCGCCTGTTTTTTTCTTCTGATGACGTCATGTATACTATATAATGTATGTCTCTGTCCGATTGGGACAGATTTGATGTTTTTCTTGTTCTTGATGGTCCTGATGAAGGGGGCAGATGCTCCAGAAACGCGTCGACCTATATGACAAATAAAGTGACATTAATCTGAACATCCACCGAAGTGATCTTTTTGGCGCAGCAAATGAACACCTCTCTCTTTTACTCTCTGTGATCTGCTGTCTGCTGGTGGCTGCTGCCTGGGATCTACATCACATGCGTTCATAGTAGTTGTGACTCTCACATCTACATTTGGTGAGTATTCATACTCCCCCCTCCCTACCCCGTACATATTGGGGTAAAACCCTATTTGCGCTTGGTTTTTCCACAGTCCTTTCTACGTGAGGGGAATATCAAACAGGACATTGCTGGGGGATGGTTCTACAGTCTCCTACCCGCAGATATCATCCCCAATGAAATAAGAAGTCATCAGGGGTGAATGCTAAAGTCACTTACCATAGTCTTTATCACCACTGGCCTCTGATGATGTCTTGCTTCAGGGAAGCTTACATATTCAATGGCTGTCATCAGTCCCAGCTTCTGACAACTACACTTTTTCCTTGAAATAAATTGTTTTAGGAGGGCAGTACAGAAGCACTGTATGAGTGAAAGCATGAATAATATCTCTATTCAGAGAAGATAGACTTTCACATGAATAAAATAGGAGATGAAAGCTGGTGCTTGAAAATTCTATGGAGGAAGTGGAGGAGGAAGCAGGAGCTAGAGGCAGACATTCTCATGCAACGAGTTATAGGTCTCCATAAATCTTCATCAGCACCAACAGTCATCTGTTATGATTCAGGGATCGGGGAGGATCAAATAATGCGGAATCCCAAAAAAGTAACAGAGTGGCTGGAAACTTAACGGACTGCAGACCTAATACTGACACACAACTAACAGTAGCCATGGGGAGTGCTTACAGTGACCTGGATGCCTCGACAAAGCCGGAGAACTAAATAATCTCACAGATAGAAATATAAGAAAGCTAATCTGCCTTGGAGTAGTCCCCAAAGATAGATAGATAGCCCCCCACATGTAAAGGCTACGGTGATATAGAAAAACACAATACAAAGCCAGAAAGGACAGATTTCAGCAAAGTTGAGGCCCAAACTATTTATAGAGAAGGATAATAAAGAGCAACTGTCTGCAGCCGTAAAAACCCTAATAAATACCAGCACTACTGATATGGAAAAATCCTGAGATTACTAAACCTCTCCCCCACTGTACCAGCACTCAGATGTTACTGGGATCCAAAAAACACTAATACAGATGAGGGACTGAATAATACCAAGCATGACAAAAAAGAAATCTTGCAGAATCATGGAGCTAAGTATACAGACACTCCCAGCAGGGAATGATCCATTCCACCACAGTCAAATTAGGAATCATGCATAGAATCAAAGCAGAACAACAACAAAAGGTGGTAAACAACTAGCAGAGGTACAAGACCCCTTATCTGAGGGAAGTTCAGGAGGAATTGAATGCTGACATGAAAAATCCAATAGCTATATGTAAGAATGAAAATAATATTCTTCAGACTCAGAATGGAGTTCCAGACGTTATTTCTTGATTGATTTGTAGTCTTTCGTTTGTGAAACCGGCCCCACCCACACTCATTGCCAGTCCACATTATACGCATATATAGCCTGAGTCTCAGCTTCCCATACACGCTATGAGAGGACACACACTAGCTAGGGACCCCAACGTAGAGAAATACTTTGGCGTAGTGTTGGGGCTCTGTTGCATTGATCAATTCAATAGCTAAATTTCTCTTTATTCATATATTCATGGCAGTAATGCAGATTCCATTTTTCATATTTTCATTCTTACATATAGCTATTGGATTTTTCATGTCAGTATTCACACAGCAGTTTCTGCTTTTCATATATTCCCCTTACATAGTCACTGGTATGCATACCTTCTCTCCATATAGTGCAGATTTTTTAGGTTTTTGCACCCAGTTCAGACTCAGAATGGTGTTCCAGACGTTATTTCTTGATTGATACACAGGAGGAATTGACCACCGGCAAGCAACAAGAGAAAGCTACTAAGTTAAATAGCCCAGTCTGACCCTGATTGCCAGTCCTCTGCAGGTGTATCGCTTCCATTCCACACATCCACTGCACTGCCAGCAATGACCACAAGAAAGAGCTCCAAACTGGAAAACGTATTCACAACAGTCATCTCTCAGTAATGGGAAAGTCTGTATTCACTGAAGACAGATTTTACTTGTGAAATTACATTTTTCATAATGAATGAACAGTCCAGGAGGAGATAAAAGGAGTTTTCTCTAATAAGATATATTAAAAGATTCTTATTTTCACATTATGAAAAATATTAAAATGCATTTTTTTTTAGCTTCTATAAAATAAATGATGCGACCATAGCATAACTGTTGGGGTTAAATTAAGATTTAAAAACTCAAACAAAAAAAAATTGCTTATAATGTATTTCTCTACAATAAAGTGACAATTTCACTCAAAAAGAAAGATCTCATATGGATAATAATAATGCAGACTACAGCAAGATTTAGTGGATTAACTTCTGACATTTGAACTTTTGTCTCATTAGATGCTGGAAACTCAGACACATTCTTTTGCTACTAAGACGGTATGTGCAGAAAAACTGACAGGCCATTTTCATACGAGTGCACTAGAGACTGGCCACTTCAGAGGGATCTACTAAGCCGTCAGTTTGAATGGATCTATGAAGCTAGTGGGGCTCAGATTTGCACCCGTAATACGCTCGTCTGCAACTGACCGTACTGTAGCAACATCTAAACCAGAAAGAAAACTTCACTGATATGTTTCATATCAAAGAGAGACTTAACACAAAATGACTGTTCTAACCAAGCACAGACTCTCATTGCATCCTTGGTGTGCCAAAACAATTCAGAAAACCTTTCCACTTAAGTATTTTCCATCTATCTCTGCACTTTTACGGTTCTTGTTAGGCAATAGCTCTTATGGTACCTTCACACTTTAGCGATGCAGCAGTGATCCGACCAGTGATCTGACCTGGTCAGGATCGCTGCTGCATCGCTACATGGTCGCTGGTGAGCTGTCAAACAGGCAGATCTCACCAGCGACCAGTGACCAGCCCCCAGCGACGTGCAAGCGACGCTGCGCTTGCACGGAGCCGGCGTCTGGAAGCTGCGGACACTGGTAACTAAGGTAAACATCGGGTATGGTTACCCGATGTTTACCTTAGTTACCAGCTCACACCGCTTAACTTAGCGTGTGCAGGGAGCAGGAGCCGGAACTGGCAGCGTGAGAGCTGCGGAGGCTGGTAACGAAGGTAAATATCGGGTAACCACCTTGGTTACCCGATGTTTACCTTGGTCTTGGTTACAGCTTACCGCAGGCTGTCAGACGCCGACTCCTGCTCCCTTCACATTCAGGATTGTTGCTCTCTCGCTGTCACACACAGCCATGTGTGCTTATCAGCGGGCGAGCAACAATAAAAAAACGAACCAGCACTGTGTGTAACGAGCAGCGATCTCACAGCAGGGGCCAGATCGCTGCTCAGTGTCACACACATGAGGTCACAAAAAACGTGACTCAGCAGCGATCTCAGTAGCGATCTCGCTGTGTGTGAAGTACCCCTAAATCAAGGAAAACGAGGCCAGGGATAAATGGAAAACAAGTGTGTGGGAAGATGCCGTGAAACATTTGGCTACGCCAAGTAGGCACTGAGCTGTTATGCTTGTCCCTTTAAAGGGAACCTGTCAGTCATCCTATGCCATCCAACCCAGCAGCATTGATACCTGTATGCCCAAATTCCCAGCCTAACCAGCCCGGTATAATGCTAGTGACTAATATGAAGGTTTAAAAAAACAACAAACTGTGCTGTTCCTATGCTAACTAGGGCTTTGACTAGCCATAAGGGCGTTGTTTCCCCTGACTAGTCGGTCCTCTTTTCATGTTATCATGCTCCTGTGGGTGTAATAACATAATTTTCATGAGCTGACATCACAGCCAGATCATGGAAATCTCACGCATGCGCAAGTCTCATTTTGGCCACATCAGTGCATGTTTCAAGCCGAGTGTACGCTTCCCAGTGTAGTGCCGGCGTCCCTACACTACTCTGCCTCCTCTCCCCAAGAGGGACACCGACTCACCGCCACAGCCGGAATGCTTCCTCCCCCACACTCTCACGGGCATCGATGTGCTTCTTTGACTCCTCCTCCTGTGGCCTGTGAACACTGCACAGGTTCCTCTGGAATGCATTTAGGGTGCGGACGTGCCTGGCCTGCTCTTAAAGGGCTGGTGCGCCATTTTCCGGAAGTGCCTCTCAGCCTATGGCTGAGAGGCACTAGTACTTAAGGAATCCTCCCACTAGGGGAGGTGCCTGCACAACACCTTTAGTCTTTCCATTTGCTAGCTAGTTGTCAGATCCTGTGCTCCTGTCTCATTATATATTCCTGTGCTTGCCTTCCCATACCTGTTTGCTCCTGTCGTGCCCACTGTACCAGCTGCTCCAGCCACCCTGTCTGCCTCCGCTATTCTTTCTGCAACCGCCAGCATTAGAGGCTGAATCTGTATCTGTCCCTATGTTCCCTGCACTGGGGGTTAGTTGCCACAGTCCCAGACACTGCTCTGGGAGTGGTAAGTGGCATCCCCCTTGGTGATCACTTAGTTAAGTCTCTCCCACTTCAGGGTAAGCCCGGGTCCCCCTGTGGTCCAGTGGGTCCACTCCTATTACTGCTCGCCACAACACCGGCACGTGTTACACCCAGCTTCATTAAGCGCACTGTGCATGTTCAGAATACGGCTCACGTACACAGCCTCTGAACTTCTGGTCAAGCTCAGTGTGCCTAATGAAAAAAAATTGATATCAATGAACAAACAGACCTGTAAGGATTTTTTTAGTATTCCAGAAAATTTTAAAAACTGCCTAATTTCTAGTGTAGTTTTGTATTATTCTGGCTACAAAAAAATGCCCAAAATGCTATTAAACATACCATGTAATATTGGTAACGCATGACGCGTGTTACGTTAGTCCAATGTAGCGGCCCGAGTACTGGGGAAGTAATCCCTACCATGCCTTCCCTCCCTCTCTCTCTGTTGCTCTTCTCTCCCCCTTTTCCTTCTCTTCTTTTCCTTATCTTTCCCCCTTGCTACTTTCCTTTCTCTCTGGTTCTCGTTAAATCTTCAAATTTTTTCCTTTTCTTTTTTGTTTTCGGCAGTAGCCTCACTTTGTTTGAGGTGTAGTTCTCAATTGGAAGGAGATTGTCTGTATTATAAAAGGTGGTTACATGTCATATGCGTGCCTTATGATAGTAAGAGAAGGGGTGTTAGTTAGGATGTGGCTTATACTCTTCTCTGTAAGTTGACATGAAGGAATCACGTATTTGAATCTTCTTTTCTTTTCTTCCTGCAAATTCTCTTGTTTACTTTAATAAAAAAAGATTAAACATAAACATACCATGGAAAAAGTTTGTAAAAATGAATGGTAATCATGGCATTTTGTAGAACTGGAAAAATAAACCCACCTATCATGTGCAGAAATGCTATTCACCTGCAGACATAGAGTTAATCTGGAGACAAATAGTGTTAAAATCATGTTAGGCTGCCTTAAGGTACCGTCACACTAAGCAACATCGCTAGCAACATCGCTGCTGATGCACAACTTGCTAGCGATGTTGCTGTGTGTGACATCCAGCAACAACCTGGCCCCTGCTGTGAGGTCGCTGGTTGTTGCTGAATGTCCTGGACCATGTTTTAGTTGTTGCTCTCCCGCTGTGAAGCACACATCGCTGTGTGTGACAGCGACAGAGCAACAACTAAATGTGTAGGCAGCAGGAGCCGGCTTCTGCGGACACTGGTAACCACGGTAAACAGCGGGTAACCAAGAAGCCCTTCCCTTGGTTACCCGATATTTACCTTCGTTACCAGCGTCCTCCGCTCTCAGCTGTCAGTGCCGGCTCCCTGCTCTCTGCACATGTAGCTGCAGTACACATCGGGTAATTAACCCCATGTGTACTGTGGCTAGGTGTGCAGGGAGCCAGCGCTAAGCGGTGTGCGCTGGTAACCAAGGTAAATATCGGGTTTGGTTACCCGATATTTACCTTAGTTACCAAGCGCAGCATGCTTCCACAACGCTCCAGCGATCCCTGCCAGGTCAGGTTGCTGGTGGGATTGCTGGAGCGTCGCTTAGTGTGACATCTCAACAGCGACCTCCTAGCAACTTACCAGCGATCCCTATCAGGTTGTATCGTTGTTGGGATCGCTGGTAAGTTGTTTAGTGTGACTGAGCCTTTACTGAGGCACAGACTAAAGAGAGATAATGATCTTATATCCTCCCTGTGGCCACTCACTTCCAGTAATTGGGGCGCTGCAAGGAGGAATTTCAGTTACTGTTCACTATGCAATGTGTGTAGCTGTAATCACACCCTATCACTTTGATTGACAGCTTGCACTGTATACAGATGCTGCATAAAGACGCATCAGACCAGGCTGTCAATTAAAGTGCTGAGGAGTGATTATAGTTGCACTCGTAATGATTGTAAACGATCCATGCACCAACCAGATAACTTGAAGCAATCAGTTGCAGGGGGGATATAAGTTCATTTTCTCCCTGTAGGCGCTACACAAGTTAGACAGTCTAACATGATTTTATCCCTATTTATCTGCAGATTAATTCTATATATACAGTAAAATAGCACAACCTTTTTTTATTTGTCTTTTGAAATCTATCACTGTTGATAACATTGACCGGTTGAGTGTCTGGGACCCTCACCGATGGACAGAAGGAGAACTTTTTTCTCCGTTAGAATGGAACAGCAGTGCACATGCTCAAGTGTCATTTTATTCATTCCCTTCTACATTTTTTTTGTGCAGAAAAAAAATCTGCTGCACTTAAAGGAAATCTGTCATGTGTCATATGGGGTTAACCTGCAGGTTAATACCATTCTGAAACTGCCTGGTGCAGCACTTAGAGCCTGGAGGAAATTAACTTTATTCCTCCCGGCAGCAGGGCTCTAAGTGAGGGCATCAGGCAGGTTCAGAAGGCTATTAATCAGCAGATTAACCCCATATCTGAAGGTTGATAGCATTTTTAATTTCACACATTCTTTTTAACAATTCAAGCAAAGTGGATGTTTGTGTGCAAAAAAAACAAACATTAACATTAACAAACTTGTCACGTCTGCACCAAAAAAAGAGTAAACCACTAAAAATGCATAATAAAACAGAAGAGTCAGAGCAGATTGCGATTTCATATTTTGTTGCAGACACCTGCAGAAAAAAATGCTGCATTTTTGCATGTGGAAACTTGGCCTTATAGTTGTAAAGAAATAAGATTTTTTTTTTTGGTCATATTGCAACCAGTGGCATAACTTGAAGTTTGTGGAACCCAACGCAAACCGTCAAGAAGGGTCTTCAAACTATCAAGGGACTTTAATGATATTGTTCTTTACAAATTGTCCAAATTAACCATTTGGCACCCTGAGGATCCATGGCCAGGTACAACTCTAACCCACTAAAGTTATCCCAAATCAAGCAAATGAGTCAACAATGTTAGACTTTGTCATTTTTTTTTATAGAAAAAAATAATTCAATGTCACATGTCTGTAAGTGGCAAAAGTGTGAAACCTTTGCTTTCTGTATGTGGTATGACTCCCTTGTTTAGTTAAATGTCTCCGGTAATTGTTGATTAGTCCTGCACATCAGCATGGAGGGATTTTAGCTTATTCTTCTCTACGAAACAGCCTCAAATCTTACAATGGTGTTTTTTTTTTCATACAATCTTCTCTCTTCAGGTCCTTCCTCAATATTTCTATAGGATTAAAGTTAGTTCTTTAACTTAATCATTACAAAGATCTTTACCCCATAATATGTTTGGAACATGAGACTTTAAAGGGGTGGTCCACTATGTGGACAAGCCATTCTGAATTACTATGTTTCCCCCTTGTAAAAAAATAACACTTATATTTACCTCCGACAACAATCCAGTGGTGTCAGCACTGCCTCTCCCAGGGTTCGCCTGACAATGTCATGGCCGCAATCCCTGTGGCCAATCAGTGACCACTTCACTGTGTCCCCATTGTGATAAGACGAGATCTTTGTTGTCAATCAGTGGCCACTTGACTGTGTCCCCATTGTCCTATCACGCGATCCTTGTGGCCAATCAGTGGCCACATCACTGTGTCCCCATTGTTATGTAATGCAAGCCAAAGGAGAAGCAGTGTTGACACCGCTGGAGCAGCACTGGAGGGGAGTTTAAGTGTTAGAGTATGGTTCCACTTGCGTATGATTCCACTTGCGTATGACTTTTGCGAGTCTCGCATGGGTATCACCCGGCACGGCCTGACGCTCTCCGGACAGGAGCGACTCAGCTGCATAGAAATACATGCAGCCGACTCACACCTGTCAGAGAGTGTGCAGCTGTGCCGGGTGATACCGATACGAGACTCGCACAAGTCATATGTAAGTGGAACCGTACTCTTATATGGGGAAACAGTGATTGAGAATAGACTGTCAGAGTAATAGACAAACCCTTTAATAGATCCATGTTCTTTAAATAAAACAGGTTGCCCACTCACAACTAATTGTCATCCCATTGTTTGAAAACACCAGACTGTAATTTCACCTTCAAATTTTACTAATTATCCTAATTAATCCAAAAAAGGTCTCATGCTTTTTCCACTCCCAGACATGTGATATTGGATCATTTTCCTAATTTACAAAATGACAGCCTAATATTTTTGACTGTTTTGTTTCTCTTTATCTGCTTACAGGACTTGTGTAAAAATCTGATACAGTTTTAAGTGAAATTTATGTCAAAATAAGAAATTCTGAAGGGTTCACAAACTTTCAATGCCACTGTATATATGTCACAAGGAGATTTTTTTCAGACATCGCCAACTGTCATGGTGACGTCAGGATCTGTAAACACTACAGATTCTAGCACTCTGCTAACTTCCCTAATGTTTGTGATCAGGGCAGGCAGACTAAGGCGTCGATCCACAGAAATAGGCAGGTTAGGTAGAGTTAATCTCTGCTGGGCTGCGTGTTAATCTCCTTTGATCACATGCTGTGGGGGGAGCCAGTCACTTTTGCTCCCCTCCTTTATTCGCTGGTTGAACTATTCCATTAATGACAACCATAGTTTAACAATACTGGTCTGTTGAGGTGTTGTGATCCTGACTTACTAGTGGTTGTTGTGCATTATTGCTCTGAGCGATTGTGGTGTTAACCGTGGTTGTCTTTTTGTTGCTGCCTTCCTGCTCTTCCTTTTCTCCTTCGTCTCTTACAGTTTGTTCCTGTGAGTTTGGAGTGTGTTTTGGTTTTTCCCTGTCTGTCTTTATCTGTGTTTCCATCATACTTCTGCCTCTTCCTTTCCTCGGGGGGAAAATAACAGATTTGATCTGGTCAGGGGAATAGTCAGGCATGAGACTCAGGCATCTCCAACATTAGGGGTAACCCTGAGTTTAAGCATAGCCTAGGGTCCCCTTTTGTCAGGGACAGCATAGGAGCCCCCTTTCCCTGGCTATCCTGCAGTAACATCGTGAAAACATGTGATCAGAGTGGGATAAATGGAGAAAAAAAGACACCAAACTCAGAGGTGAAAGTTCACCTTTGATATAACAAAAGCTTTATTAGTAAACAAAAACATCTCATTCTGCACCCCTACCCTGCTACCATCCCCAATCCGAGCCTCCATTTTATATTTGTACAACATAGTGCTGAGATCAGACAGTATTTCATAAAACATGCATATACAAGATTATGATACAATGACCTGACTCCAGAAGGGACAGCAAAGGAGCAGGCAGTAGAAGGAAACAAGTTACGGAGGGCTCCCTATGGATGCTACTCGGTGGTTTTCCCAGTAGAAATTGTTTTGTTTTTTTCTTTTCAGTTATGCCTATGTGCATTAAGTAAACACCCCGTGGAACCTGCAAACATTAGATGTAATAGTGAGGTGGTTGTGCAGTGACACCACAAATTACTTTAAGTTCAATGACAGGTGCATGTAGCTCATACGTATATTGTCACAAACGTCTCAGCCATCACTGTACTCTGAAATGCTGGGGTCATAATTATCAAAAATTAATGTACACAACCATATTCCACCTCTTTTACGCTGGCACTTGAGCACAACTGCCCTTAAATTCCAGGCTGTCCTAAAATTATCAACGTTGTGACTAACTCCACTTTTTATTAGTAGTTGAGGACATTCACATGTATCGGGTCAGCTGTTGCATTAACCAAGGTTTTCAAACAAAATCCTAAAGAAAACCAAAAAAACCCAAACTGCACTATTTTTATATATATATAATATATACATACACATACATATACATATATACAGTGCCTACAAGTAGTCTTCAACCCCCTGCAGGTTTAGCAGGTTTGATAAGATGCAAATAAGTTAGAGCCTGCAAACTTCAAACAAGAGCAGGATTTATTAACAGATGCATAAATCTTACAAACCAACAAGTTATGTTGCTCAGTTAAATTTTAATACATTTTCAACATAAAAGTGTGGGTCAATTATTATTCAACCCCTAGGTTTAATATTTTGTGGAATAACCCTTGTTTGCAATTACAGCTAATAATCGTCTTTTTTAAGACCTGATCAGGCCGGCACAGGTCTCTGGAGTTATCTTGGCCCACTCCTCCATGCAGATCTTCTCCAAGTTATCTAGGTTCTTTGGGTGTCTCATGTGGACTTTAATCTTGAGCTCCTTCCACAAGTTTTCAATTGGGTTAAGGTCAGGAGACTGACTAGGCCACTGCAACACCTTGATTTTTTCCCTCTTGAACCAGGCCTTGGTTTTCTTGGCTGTGTGCTTTGGGTCATTGTCTTGTTGGAAGATGAAATGATGACCCATCTTAAGATCCTTGATGGAGGAGCGGAGGTTCTTGGCCAAAATCTCCAGGTAGGCCGTGCTATCCATCTTCCCATGGATGTGGACCAGATGGCCAGGCCCCTTGGCTGAGAAACAGCCCCACAGCATGATGCTGCCACCACCATGCTTGACTGTAGGGATGGTATTCTTGGGGTTGTATACAGTGCCATCCAGTCTCCAAACGTCACGTGTGTGGTTGGCACCAAAGATCTCGATCTTGGTCTCATCAGACCAGAGAACCTTGAACCAGTCTGTCTCAGAGTCCTCCAAGTGATCATGAGCAAACTGTAGACGAGCCTTGACATGACGCTTTGAAAGTAAAGGTACCTTACGGGCTCGTCTGGAACGGAGACTATTGCGGTGGAGTACGTTACTTATGGTATTGACTGAAACCAATGTCCCCACTGCCATGAGATCTTCCCGGAGCTCCTTCCTTGTTGTCCTTGGGTTAGCCTTGACTCTTTGGACAAGCCTGGACTTGGCACGGGTGGAAACTTTCAAAGGCTGTCCAGGCCGTGGAAGGCTAACAGTAGTTCCATAAGCCTTCCACTTCCGGATGATGCTCCCAACAGTGGAGACAGGTAGGCCCAACTCCTTGAAAAGGGTTTTGTACCCCTTGCCAGCCTTGTGACCCTCCACGATCTTGTCTCTGATGGCCTTGGAATGCTCCTTTGTCTTTCCCATGTTGACCAAGTATGAGTGCTGTTCACAAGTTTGGGGAGGGGCTTAATTAGTCAGAAAAGGCTGGAAAAAGAGATAATTAATCCAAACATGTGAAGCTCATTGTTCTTTGTGCCTGAAATACTTCTTAATACTTTAGGGGAACCAAACAGAATTCTGGTGGTTTGAGGGGTTGAATAATAAATGACCCTCTGAATAAACTTTTCACAATTTAAAAAAAAAATAAAAAAAGAAATAACATTCTTTTTTGCTGCAGTGCATTTCACACTTCCAGGCTGATCTACAGTCCAAATGTCACAATGCCAAGATAATGCCGAATGTGTAAACCTGCTAAATCTGCAGGGGGTTGAATACTACTTGTAGGCACTGTATATACGGTATATATATACATATACGGTATATATATACAGGCACATACATACTGGATATACAGAGTATGTCACAAAAGTGAGTACTACGCTGACGATATGACACTTTGACACAATGTAAAGTAGTCAGTGTACGGCTTGTATAACAGAGTAAATTAGGTGTGCCCTCTAAATAACTCAACACACAGCCATTAATGTCAAAATCACTGTGATCAAAAGGTGAGAACAACCCTAAGTGAAAATGGCCAAATTGTGCCCAATTAGCCATTTTCGATCCCTGGTGTCATGTGACTCATTAGTGTTACAAAGTCTCAGGTATGAATGGGGAGAAGGTGTGTTAAATTTGGTGTTATCACTCACACACTCTCTCATACTGGTCACTAGAAGTCTAACATGGCTCCTCATAGCAAAGAACTCTATGAGGATCGAAACAAATAAATTGTTGCTCTACAAAAAGATGGCTATAAGGTGATTGCCAACACCCTTAAACTGCAGCACGGTGGCCAATATCATACAGTGGTTTAACAAGACAGGTTCCACTTAAAACACCATGTTCAGGCAAAGAAGTTGAGCGCACGTGCTCAGCATCATATCCAGAGGTTGTCTTTTCAAAATAGATGTAAAGTGCTGCTAAAATTACTGTAGAGGTTACAGAGATGGGGCTCAGCCTGTCAGTGCCGGGGCATACGCTGCACACTGCAACAAATTTTTCTGCAACGTCGTTCAGAACGAACAAGAATGCCCACTAAACGTTTGCTGAAGACAAGCAGACTAATGATATAGATTACTGGAACCATGTCCTGTGGTCTGATAAGACCAAGATAAACTGACTTTGTTCAGATGATGTCAAGCTTGTGTGGCAGCAACCAGATGAGGACTAGAAAGACTAGTGTGTGTTGCCTACATTTAAGCATGGTGGTGGGACTGTCATGATTTGGGGCTATTGGGAGCTACAGTTCATTGAGGGGACCATGAATGCTAACAAATATTGTGACATACTGAAAAAGCAGCGCATGATCCCCTCCCACTTAAAAACTGGGCCGTGGGGCAGAATTCCAGCATGATAATGACCCCAAACAAACCCCCAATGCGACCACTGCTTTGCTAAAGAAACTGAGGTTAAAGGTGCTGGACTGGCTAAGCATGTCTCCAGACCTAAACCCTATTGAGCATCTGTGGGGTATCCTTCAAACAGAAGGTGGAGAAGTGCAAGGTTTCTAACATTCACCAGCTCTTTGATGTCAAGGAGTGGATGAGAAGTCTACTGGCTCCTGTGAAGCTCTAGTGACCTCCATACCTAAGAGAGTTAAGGCAGTGCTTGAAAATAATGGTGGCCATGCAAAATATTGACATTTTGGGCACAATTTGACCATTTTCACATAAGGGTGTACTTACTTTTGTTGTCAGTGGTTTTGACACTAATGACTGTGTGTTATTTACACTGTGATAAAAGCTATCCACTGACTAATTAACATTTTATCAAAGAGTCAGATCTTCAGTCTTGTCTCGTGAATATATATGACAAAACATTGACAGAAATATGAGGGATGTACTCACTTTTTTGGCATTGTGTATAAAAATATATATGTATATATACAGTATATATTCAACACAGTGCTACTGATGCATTTAAACATAGCCGTATACTGTATTAATAAATTTAATTAAAAGGGTATTACACAAGGCTTCCATCCATAGAGATGTGGTCTGAGGGATGTGTCTTCATCACATTAGGTACTTCATCAGGCTCCACATTGGAATAAAACATAGCAAGGAAGGTTAATCGAGAATGCAATAGAAATAATCTCTGATCAGACTGATCTATTTTACATCTTGTCCTTTTCTAGGAGGGTTATTTGTGAACGGATTATCAGGGGGCTGAACGAAGTGCTGGTAATAGTAATTGATTACACATAGTCAGACATTTTCTAGTTTACATTCATTAAAGAGTGAAAAAACTTTTTTAAAATTATTATTTAACTATCTTCCACACATTGAAATTGTATCAATTTTTGTCATAATTCACTACCTTTTTGTGCTTTGCTTCTTTCTGTCCCACTGTTTCCCATGCCCAGTTCATGCAAATGTAGTGGCTGCTTTCACTGCTGCTCAGCAAGGTCCGTACTCAATTTACAATTGGAGTGGGAATTCCTGTCTGAGCAGAAAGCCATATGAACTCCCATACACTGCTTGTAAATAGAGTGCGGAGCAGCAGTTGAAAGCAGCCTGTAAAGAACCATAAACTGGATATGACAAAGTACTGCAAAATGGTTTTGGGAGTCAGTTTTAATAAATTGTCGCCAATTCATGAAAATGTTTAAAACAAAAACTAAATCTCCAAGGCAACAAATCACAATGCTTCCTCTAGTGTTGCACGATGATTGGTTACAATCGGTATCATAGACACTTTTGCTTTTAGACAGTTTTCAGAAATTTGCCTCAATGTCTCGTTAATGTTTTTTTATTTCCTAATATCGATAATCTGCAACATATGGGCATACATTTGGATGTAGTTTTCCAAAGCTTCTCCTTCTGCTTGCTTTGACATTGGGTGCTGGTGGGATATTGTCAAGGCAAGCGTGTGATAATTAACTGGTCTTCTGTAATTATTAGAATGCCCAATAGATAATTATCACTTCACCAGCCTATAGCTGATGTATACGGAGACTATACAAACTCCATATAGATTGTGTCCTCATTGGTTGATTCCATGGACTTTCCAAAGCAACAATTACCGTATTTTTCGGACCATAAGACGCACTTTTTTCCCCCCAAATGTTGGGGGAAAGTTGGGGGTGCGTCTTATGGTCTGACTATAGGGCTGCGGCCGGGAACGAGGGTGCTGCGGTGGAGCGGGTCATCGGGGGCACGAGCAGGCAGCAGCAGCGCCTGCCGTGACCACATGGGCCCGCTCATTACATATGCACGCCCATCCTCCCGCCCATCTCTCAGCGCTGAAGCCGGCACTGACAGGTGGGCGGGAGGATGAGCTGGGACGCGCGCATAGTAAAGAGCCGGTCCGCATGATCACCCCTGGCAATTACAGCCTGGAGTGATCATGTGCGGCTGTATTCACTGCTCCCCGCGCGTCATCATCAGCGCGGGGTGCAGTGAATCAGTACACTCACCCATCCCAGTGTGTGGAGCCGTCCCCCTGCAGCACGCGATGTCTTCCTGTCTGTGCCGGTCAGCTGATCGGCACAGACAGGAAGACATTGCGTGCTGCAGGGGAACGGCTCCACACACACAGGTCATTGCCGCTGAGAGGAAGATGATCGGTGCTGGAGGGAGTGAGGAAAAGGTGAGTATAAACGTTTATTTTTTTTCTCTGTGCTATAGGATACAGGTCATATACCAGGATGGTATATGAGCACGATGGGGGCATATAGCAGGATGGGAGTATATGAGCAGGATGGATGGGGGGTATATGAACAGGATGGGGGTATATGAACAGGATGGGGGTATATGAACAGGATGGGGGTATATGAACAGGATGGGGGCATATGAACAGGATGGGGGCATATGAACAGGATGGGGGTATATGAACAGGATGGGAGTATATGAGCAGGATGGGGGTATATGAACAGGATGGGGTATATGAACAGGATGGGGTATATGAACAGGATGGGAGTATATGAGCAGGATGGGAGTATATGAGCAGGATGGGAGTATATGAGCAGGATGGATGGGGGAAATATCAATAGGATGGATGGGGGGTATATCAATAGGATGGGGGTATATGAACAGGATGAGGGAATATGAGCAGGATGCTGGTATATGAGCAGGATGGGGGTTTATAGCAGGATCATATACAAGGCAGGAGGATCATTACCAGGATGGGGTACCTTAGTAGAGAATTTGGGGACATTACCCCCATAACAGTGTCAGCAGCAGATCCTCGCCCCATAACAGTGTGTCATGACCACATTTTTTTGCTTAAAGTTTAATTTTCCTATTTTCCTCCTCTAAAACCAGGGTGCGTCTTATAGTCCGGTGCGTCTTATAGTCCGAAAAATACGGTATTATGTTCAAAATATGAAAAGAAATTGGGACCAACGGCCAAGCATTGGCTGGCTGATATTTTAGATACACATTAATGTCCTCTCCCCAGTCCTGCTCAAGAACACCCCCAACCCTCTCAGGAACACTCCAGACAAGCCATGGAAGGCTCATTTTGGACGAAGTTTACATAAACAAATCTCCTTTCAGTCCAAAATCTATCTAATTTGCCAGGCTGGTATGTGAAAAATTCAGAATAGTTAGGAAGAAAACATAAATACTAAACATACCTGATAACAAGGTCATTTATAGATCAATAACCCCCTCCTCCCTCAGTTGTACCTAATCCATTACTTGACCAAGCCAACTTAAGTGAGCCATGTGATTATATCGTGACACAGATGGCGAGCAACTCACTATTCTTACTTTTTCGGCGATTTTATACATCCAATCTTGAATCTGCTTGTAAACGGAAAATTAAAATTAACTTGTAAAATGTCCTGGTACTTCTACAATATACATGTATATACGATTTCCTATCGAAGTTTCCAAAGAATCTATTGTTTATAGTAAATGGATGTCAGGGCTAGAAAGGGATAAGACTAAGATTTGACATGGTCTTGTTTAGTAATTGCAGATGAATGAGATTACCAATGAGCAAAAGTAATTTCTAATATTACTAGATATTCATTGTTGGGTCATAATCTCATATACAGGACGCTCAGTTTGGTTTGCTTTATTCTAGGTTTATAGAGAAATATACACAGCAGATTGCATATCTTCTACTATTTGGTATAATGCTCTTACAATATGGCTTCGGATGAGGACACGTAGTAGCGTGCAAGGTCGGTGTTTATAAGGGGAGAAAGTCAATTTTGGTAGATATCCTGTCATTGCAATTGTAGAATAACATGGCTATGGCTTATGAAGTTAAGGGAAGCATCAGTCTCATTTTTTGTGCTGTCTGCAAACACCACACTCCATGACCTAGTTGGAAGCAATCTGCTGATAACGTTTATCATGTGGAGCCTATTGACAATCCTTAAAGGGGTTGTACTTGATAAGAATAAGATAGGTGATTTCTTCCAAAAACAGCATAAAGGTACCGTCACACATAATGAGATCGCTAGCGAGATCGCTGCTGAGTTACGGTTTCTGTGACGCAGTAGCGATCTCGTTATGTGTGACACCTACCAGCGATCAGGCCCTTGCTGTGAGATCTCTAGTCGTTGCTGAATGGTCCAGGCCATTTTCTTCAAAGGCTATGTCCTGCTGGGCAGGACCCATCGCTGTGTTTGACACTGTGTGATAGGGTCACAGTGACTGCTGAGATCGTTATACAGGTCGCTACTGCAACCTGTATTGTTCCTGCATCGCTGGTAAGGTCTGACTGTGTGACATCTCACCAGCGACCTCCCAGCGACTTACCAGCGATCCCTATCAGGTCGCATCGTTTTCGGGATCGCTGGTAAGTCGTTGGGTGTGACTGGGCCTTTAGACCTGTCCACGGTTTACCTACTTTTGCAACTCAGCTCATTATGGGGTTAAACGGCACTAAAACGCATAACCTGTAGACAATAGTGGCGTTGTTTCTGGAAGAACGCAGTCATGTTTTCCTAATCCCATACAACCCCTTTAAGAGAAGAATTAATAAAGTAGAACTGCTTCAACACAGGGGTAACGTCATATCTCTACCCCTGAAATGGAGTTGCTTAAGGAAAAAAATGACTTTCTTTGGTTACTCTTTCTTTGGCTGCTTTCACTTTTATTATAGACTTTATATGTATGAACCATTAACTAGACTTCCCAAACCCCCGCTTCGACCAGTCAAAAATAGATCAATAGAAATATGTCATACAGATGAGATGAGTCCTTTTCTAGATTATCATTTACGTCTTTGGGTTTCTCCATTCCATTATTTTGCTTTTTTTTTATCAAAGTTTCCTTAAGAAATATCTATAAGAATTAGGAGGGCGGTAAATTAAGGTAGAAGTATTAGAAACAAGCTTTATAACATTCATACAAAACTTAGGTAATAACGCAGATCTGATTTCTAAATTACAATACTTTAGTAATTACATGGGAAATGTACAGAAGCCGGTACAGATTACATGTGGAGTTCATGATCATCAATCTGGATAATGGCACAGGAAGATTGCACTTCTACAAGGTCAAAAGAAAACAGACTGACAGAAAGGAAGCCATTGGGTTTACATTTAAGAGGTTGTCCACTACTTTTACATTGATGGCCTATCCTTAGCATAGGTCATCAATGTCTGATTGGGCAGGGTCTGACATCAACACTCCTGCCGATCAGCTGTTCTCGGTCCCGGTGCTGGCAGCAGGCAGCCAGAAATTCTAAGCTCCGGAGCGTCTGATAGTGGCTGTGGCCAGATAATGCACATCCGCCTCCTATTGATATGAATGGAAGGTGGATGTGCAGTACCTGGCCGCGGCCACTATCAGAATATGGAGCAGTGCCGGAGCTAAGAAATTCTGGCTGCCTGCTGCTGCCGTTGGGATCGAGAACAGCTGATAGGCAGGGGTGCTGGTGTCAGACGCCGCCCAATCAAACATTGATGAACTATCCTAAGGGGTACTTTGCACACTACGATATCGCAGGTGCGATGTTGGTGGGGTCAAATCGACATCCGGTGTCGCTGTCGATATCGTAGTGTGTAGATCCTTTATGATACGATTAACGAGCGCAAAAGCGTCGTAATCGTATCATCGGTGTAGTGTCCGACATTTCTATAATGTAGCTGCAGCGACGGTACAATGTTGTTCCACGTTCCTGCGGCAGCACACATCGCTGTGTGAGAAGCCGCAGGAGCGAGGAACATCTCCTACCTGTGTCCTGCGGCTCACGCCGACTATGCAGAAGGACGGAGGTGGGCGAGATGTTTACGTCCCGCTCATCGCCGCCCCTCCGCTTCTATTGGCCGCCTGCCGTGTGACGTCGCTGTGACGCTGCACGACCCGCCCCCTTAGTAAGGAGGCGGTTCGCCGGCCAGAGCGACGTCGCAGGGCAGGTAAGTGCGTGTGAAGCTGCCGTAGCGATAATGTTCGCTATGGCAGCAATCACAAGATATCACTGCTGCGACGGGGGCGGGGACTATCACACTCGGCATCGCAAGCATCGGCTTGCGATGTCATAGTGTGCAAAGTACCCCTAAGGATAGGCCATCAATGTAAAAGTAGTGGACAAGCCCTTTAAGTCGTCATTGATTAGCTCCATAAACCATACTCCTCTTTCTTCATTCCATACAAACCGCTAAAAGGAGTCATCCATGATAACTATGGGTATAAATTTGTTATAAAGCTCCAGGATTCTACCTTATTGTAGAAGGTGCGTAGTCTAACCACTGTTTTTTTCTATATATTTACCAATGGTGAATTCTTTGGCTTTTAGCTCTATGCACAAATACCACTGCTATAAATCGACATCAGGTGATTTACAATTGTGGATCGGACATAGGGGAACTTTTACCAAGTGATTTCACTTAAAATAAAATCACACCAAAAACTGGCCCAAATCTGTAGACTTTATGGTACCTGCACAGGCTGCACCACTTGAAATAAATTTATCACATTTTACTCCATTGAGTTCTGCGTACAGTACTGTATATCACAACAGGTTAGGTAAATTCTCCACATAGTCATCATAAACATAAAAGTGGGTCATAGAGCCTAATGGTAGAAAACCCAGGGTTATAACCAATGTGTTCATCCAAAATGTGTATGTGTTAGTTACATATAGAATAAAATGTCATATATAAATATTGCACGGCTTTTTCGGAAATCAGTATCTTTCAAGGACAGTGTACTCCTCATACAGGTCATAGAAATTGGGGGGGTGTAGAATGTACAATTGGAGATCAATTTACTTTAATGGAGCCTCCATAAAATGGCTTTTCGACAGCAAGGTACACACTTAGGTAGTTTCAGGCATGGCACTTCCATCACTTCCCATCAAGGCGCCCAACCATTATTCAGAGTGAAATAGGTTTTAATGTTTTAAAATTCCTTGATTCCCAGATTCCTTGATTGTCAGGTTAAAAGTAGAAAGCTTTGCATCCGGCGATCACTTTCTGCTGAATTTGGTAATCAATGAAATAGTTCCATATTTTTTCTTAGGTCTTTACAAACACATTGAATTAAACCCATAGTCACAGAGTGCCGTATACTGGTATCCCACAAGTTTCCTTCAGTCTCTCTGAAGTCTTCTTATGCTTGAGCACATAGTAAACACTGGATATTACCCAAGCAATTCGGGGGCTTGATTAGACTTTCCTTAAGGAAGTCATTATATAAGTCATCATATAAACAAAGTTTGTTTGTTTTTTTATAGAGTTGACATCGGATTGTAGACTGTGTTGGATATGGAAAAGGCAAAAAGAAAGTGAGTTCCCTTCCCACATGCTTCCAAACACAGGAGTACAAGGCTGATCTTTACTCCTCCCAGGCCACAGATCCGTCCTGATAATCCAGGGAACTACTTTGACCACCTACAAAAGGACACAATTCACAGTTCATCCTCATCCAGCTTTGCAAGCCGTGGAGTAGGTAAAGTGACTTCATCCGAGGGTGAGGCGTAGCCAGGGAGCTCCCGGGACAATGTGCTAAGCTTCTGGAGGAAACAGATATGTCATAAGGCTCAAAACAAATATTCATTGTATACAGACAGAAGGTAAAGACTGTCCTAGATTCACAGAAAAAAGCCACACATAGGAAAACTCATACACTGTGTTACAAGTGCATCTCAATTAATAAGAATATCATCAAAAAGTTAATTTATTTCAGTATTTAATAGAAAAAGGGAAACACATCTACAGTCCCTGACAAAAGTTCTGTCGCTTATCCATGTTATGTAAATAAAAGCTTAAAACCTGAATTTAAATTCATCCATTGGTTTCATAAATTACTCTTTTGAAAGCTGAAACCCTCCCAAACTTGGTTTAGGTTATGAAAATAAAGTTGCTGCAAAGCTGAAATATTGATCATTTAATGAACGCAGAAAGGTCAGATTTTGGCAAGAGAAAAGTTTTGTCGCCTTGTCATATAATGCAACTAATCCTAGTTTACATCCTCACCTGTGCTCACTAAATGATCGGTTAACTAGTGGATGTGTATAAAAAGAAACTAAGCACCCCAGACCTTCACTTGAACTGCAACTTGACCTCTGACAACATGCCAAAAATCCACCCTGCGATCAAAGCCTTGATTATCAAGAGGCTGAAGACCAGATCCACTGCAGAGGTGGCTGGCACCTTTACTGTGTCTCAGTGTCAAGTACAAAGAAATAAAAAAAGATTTGAAGAGACTGGAGATGTTTTTGACAAGCCCAGGTCCGGCAGACCCCGCAAGACAACTGCTCAGGAGGAACGTTTGTTGGTTAGAAAATCCAAAGCCAGCCACTCTTCCACTGCAGCAGAGCTCCAAAAGGCCTGGTCACCTCAAGTCCCTGTGTCAACTAGAACAGTTTGTAGGATTCTGTCTCGAAATGGCCTCCATGGTCGAATCAGTGCCCAAAAGCCAGCACTAAACAAAAGACAATTAAAAAACCGTATGGCATTTGCCAAGTCCTACAGCCTGCTAAATAGATGGACGCTGGAAAAGTGGCAGAAGGTGGATTTCTCTGAAGAATCTTCAGTTGAATTACACCACAGCTGCTGCAAATACTGAATGAGACCTACTGGAGCCCGTATGGATCCAGAAAACAGTTACGTTTGGTGGTGGAAAGATCATGGTCTGGGGTTACATTCAGTATGGGTGTGCGAAACATTTGCAAGGTGGAAGGCAATATCAATAGCGTAAAATATGAAGAAGTATTAGATACCTCTTACATTCCCAATCATAAAAGGGGTCAAATTCTGCAGCAGGATGGTGCTCCATCTCAAACATCCATCTCTACAACAAAGTTTCTCCTGGCAAAGAAGATCAAGGTGCTCAAGGACTGGCCAGCCCAGTCACCAGACATGAACATCATTGAGCATGTTTGGGGTAGGATGAAAGAGGAAGCTTGGAAGACAAAACCAAAGAATCTAGATGAACTCTGGGAGGCATGTAAGACTGCATTCTTTGCACTTCCTGATGACTTCATCATTAAATTGTATGAATCATTGTTAAACCGCATGGATGCAGTCCTTCAAGCTCATGTAAGTCACACAAAATATTAAATATAGCTCTAATAGCACCACAACTTCATTCACCAATGTTATGCAACATATCTTTGTATTAAAAGTTAATTATTTGTATGAATTTCACATTACTTTCTGTTGACGACAAAACTTTTGTCTTGCCAGAATCTGACCTTTCTGTGTTCATTAAATGATCAATACTTCAGCTTTGCAGCAACTTTATTTTCATAACCTAAACTAAATTTGGGAGGGTTTCAGCTTTCAAAAGAGTAATTTATGTAACCAATAAATGAATTTAAAGTCAGGTTATAAGGTTTTATTTACATAACATGGATAAGCGACAGAACTTGTATCAGGGACTGTATTATATAGAGTCATTACACACAGAGTGATCTATTTCAAGTGTTGATTTCTGTTAATGTTGATGATTATGGCTTAAAGCCAATGAAAACCCAAAAGTAATTATCTCAGAAAATTAAAATAATTACAACAAAACACCTGCAAAGGCTTCCTAAGCATTTAAAATGGTCCCTTAGTCTGGTTCAGTAGGTTGCACAATCATGGGGAAGTCTGCTCACTTGACAGATGTCCGGAAGGCAGTCTTTGACACATTCCACAAGGAGGGTAAGCCACAAAAGGTCATTGCTAAAGAAGCTGGCTGTTCACAGAGTGCTGTATCCAAGCATATTGATGGAAAGTTGAGTGGAAGAAAAAAGTTTGGAAGAAAAAGGTGCACAAGTAACCAGGATAACCGCAGCCTTGTTAGGATTGTTAAGAACAGAGAATTAAAAAATTTGGGGAAGATTCACGAGTGCACTGCTGCTGGAGTCAGTGCTTCAAGAGCCACCACACACTGACGTATCCAGGACATGGGCTACAACTGTCGCATTCCTTGTGTCAAGCCCCTGATGACCAATAGACAATGCCAGAAGCATTTTACCTGGGCCAAGGAGAAAAAGAACTGGACTGTTGCTCAGTGGTCCAAAGTGTTGTTTTCAGATGAAAGTAAATTGTGCATTTCATTTGGAAATCAAGGTCCCAGAGTCTGGAGGAAGAGTGGAGAGGCCACAATCCAAGATGCTTAAGGTGTAGTGTGAAGTTTCCACAATCAGTGATGATTTGGGAAGTCATGTCATCTGCTGGTGTAGGTCCACTGTATTTTATCAAGAGCAAAGTCAGCGCAGCCATCTACCAGGAAATGTTTAGAGTACTTCATACTTCCCACTACCGACAAGCTTTTTCGAGATGAAAATTTCATTTTCCAGCAGGACTTGGCAACTGTCCACACTGCCAAAAGTACCAATACCTGGTTTAATAACCACAGTATCATTGTGCTTCATTGGCCAGCAAACTCGCCTGACCTAAACCCCATAGAGAATCTATGGGGTATTGTCAAGAGGCAGATGAGAGACACCAGACCCAACAATGCAGATGAGCTGAGGGCTGCTATCAAAGCAATCTGGGCTCCATAACACCTCAGCAGTGCCACAGGCTGATCGCCTCCATGCCACGCCGCATTGATGCAGTAATTCATGCAAAAGGAGCCCCAACCAAGGATTGACTGCATTTACTGTACATACTTTTCAATAGGTCAACATTACTGAGTTTAAAATCATTTTTTCAGTTCATCTTATACAATATTCTAATTTTCTGAGATAACTGCTTTTGGGTTTTCATTGGCTGTAAGCCATAATCATCAACAATAACAGAAATAAACACTTGAAATAGATCACTCTGTGTGTAATGTCTCTATATAATATATTTGTTTCCCTTTTTGTCTTGAAGTACTCAAATAAATTTACTTTTTGATGATATTCTAATTTATTGAGATGCACCTGTACATCTAGTGGCATTTACATGGAAAGTGAATAGTGAAAGAGTTAAAATCACTCATTTCACAACTTACGATGTAAACAGGCTACCGATCACCTGATTAACATGCAAAACGCTCATTCATCAGGTGAATTTATCTTTTGTGTAGCACAAAATATCATTGTTTTGAGTGGTGCATTGTCCTGTGTAAACAGGACTCACAGTGCAGAGAAATATGGCAGCGTCCATGCACTGAGCAATCTACTATAGATCGCTCAGTGCAACTCTTTTACTTGCCTCTGTAAAAAGGCATTCAATCAACTGCCGATAGGAAAATATTTACTGATTGGCGGTTGTATTGTGCCGCCAGTCAGTCTGTGCAAACAAGCCTTCAGGCCCAAAGTAGTAGACAGAGACAAAGATTGTCTCCTTTATTTCCTTTAAATGCTTGAGTGATGCACCACCCTGTTGCTTTTAGGCATCTTACACAAATTTCCCATATTTGTGGATGTTGCACTTCAGTATGTAATGTATTTCTAGGGACATGACCCGCACTCTTCTCACAAACTAGAATATTTCTATGTCTATAAATTAAAGGGATATCCTCAAGCTTGGAAGTTATTTAGTATTCTATGGCTAGTGGATACCTTCCTGATCGGTGGGGGTCCGATTGCTGGGACGTCCATTGATCCAGAAAACCAGGGCTCTCCCATGTGAATGTAGCGGTGGTTGATCATGTGCATTGCCAAGCATTCATTCTTTATAGACGTGTCTTAGCTAATCTTCGGCACTCTTGTAAGTGTGAATGGAGCAGCAGTGCACAGGATCAACTACCCCTCCATTTTCACAGATATCTGCAAAGATCCAGTTTTAGACATAGTTGGGGATCCCGATGCTTGGACTCCCAACAATCGGGAAGTTATTCACTATCTCACTGACAGAACAATAACTTCCAAACTTGAGTAAACTCCTTTGAAGTCTCATACATGTAAAAATTGGGGCATGTGCTTCAAGTGATGAGTTCCAGCAGGGGGCATAAAAAGTTACTTTGCCTTAGATGCTAGACTATGGTGGAAATCTAAATCCATTGCTTGGGTGAAAAAAAGCCTGGATGAGAGACATTGAGTCATATCTAGCAGTGGATGCATCCTCAGTATATCGTAAAGACGCCTAGTGCCCTCCATTTGCCACACTTTACCTGGAAGCAATTCTACTGCAGAATGGAAAATCTGAGAACTTCCAGAAAGGAACAGTATAGACCAGGGTTCCCCAGCTCCAGTCCTCGGGGGCCACCAACAGTGCATGTTTTCAGGATTTCCTTAGCATTGCATGGGTGTTGGAATCATCAACTGTGCAGGTGATTAAATTATCACATGTGCAATACTAAGGAAATCCTGAAAACATGCACTGTTGGCGGCCCTTGAGGACTGGAATTGGGGACCCATGGTATAGACCAATAGATTATCGCTGCTGCATTTGAGGTGGACATAGGGGGCAGCATGACACCTAAGGCTAAATGGCATGTTTAAATTAGAATAAAGAGGAGTTATAGAAATTATATTATAAATTTAGTGATCATGAATAGGATATAAAGCTTCCAGAACAAACCTAAATATATAATTATGGAAAAAAAGTGAAAAGAACTATTATCCATTTATAATGAAAAATATGAGTCACTCAGAACTGTACAATCTGCAGACTAACCTGCCTATAGGCAGTAAGTGATTGGCACTGGAGTGACTCTGTTCAGATCTGTAGGTGATGTCAGACATCCGATACGTAGTAGGTAATTGCTGTGAACATTAGTAGTAGCTCCAACATTCCTGCTACTGTGGACGCACCCCTCTTAATACAATTATTATTTCTGAACATAGTTTCATTTGATTGTTTTAATGAATGATCTTAAGCATAGTATTACGTCTTAGAAATATATGTAACTGCTGCGCTAACAAAAATACAATGTCCTAGGACATAATAAAAGGATGGTGATTAGCACCTGCAAGTCATGGAGGTTGAGTACTTCTTCCTTAAAAAGGGGTGGCGCGGACCCCAATGGTAATGTAGAATTTAGTCTTACTAAATAATGAAGTTTTTTCAATCACACTAACAATCAAGTAGCCCCACTCTGAATCCCATGGCAGCCACAATATCTATTAGTTGTCTGTGGAAAAGAAAGCGCATATAGGGTCTTACCAGGTATGAGATTTTACAAATAAGGTGCCAAAGGCACACTCACCTGCTGAAGTTGTGACAGGCACGACTCCTGAAGCACATATATCAAAAGTGGTCAGCAGCAGCTCCGAAAAAAATGGTGAACAATAAGGATAAAAAAAGAATCAGGTTCAATGCTGTGCTAGAAACCACATGAATCCAAGGATGTGTATTAAAAACCTTTTCTTTATTTCTGCAGGTCAACGCGTTTCAAAGACAGTCTTCTTCATCAGGACACAAGAAACAATACCTAAGCTTTTTCATTCACTTTTCATATGAGAGACTTCTTTAATTAAGCATTGCCACTGTTGGGTTGTACAATACGGTGATCCGGCAGCTATTTAAAGATCATAAACAGGAGCATCGACTATCCCTGAAGAAGAAGGCACACTTGCCTCTCTTCCACATGCTGCTCACCATTCACCGCTAACCACTCATCGCATCATTCAACCAGTGGTGTCCCAGCGCATCTAGGGACTGAGCACACCAAAAGGTACCACCTAATCCTACTCATCCAGTGGCGATCAACTCGACCTTCACATGTAAGGCAAGTGTTTCCCCTCTCTTCCTCACGCTTACCCGCACAAGCTGCAGCCCCTAACATGACAGGTATCGTTCTCTATATACAGCTTACCAGCCTTGCCCTGGCTACTAATCCTGGTGTAACAAACGACCTCTGAAATTATCACCCACCAAGGCACCTGTGCTACATGCAAACAAGGCAGTTCTACTTGGAAAGGCCCCTTTAAACACTGAAACTTTCTAGCGATCCCACCAGCGATCCCAACCTGGCCGGGATCGCTACAAAGTTTCTGGTGAGCTGTCAAACAGGCAGACCTGGCCAACGACGCAACAGCGATCCGGACCTGCAGAACGACCTAGCTAGTCATTGGGGACGTTGTCAGACCTAAAACACACATCCGTGAAAACCGTGAAAACCACCGTGAAAACTGTCGGCAGACAGCAGACAGAGTAGCGCGATGAGAATGAACTCGGGTGAACTTCACCCGACTTCATTGTCATGCCGCGGCTCTGTCTGTGTGCCGTGTACTGATTAGCGGTCACCTGCGAAGGATTCACCGGTGACCGCTAATCCCCCGAGTGACTGAAGTGTCCCCCCCCTCTCTCATACTCACCGATCCCCGATCACCGGCGCTGCACGGCGTTCACACTGCTCCGGCGGCCTTTTCTAATTTGAAAAAGCCGGCCACTCATTAAACAATCTCGTATTCCCTGCTTTCCCCACCCACCGGCGCCTATGATTGGTTGCAGTGAGACACGACCCCACGCTGAGTGACAGGTGTCTCACTGCACCCAATCACAGCAGCCGGTGGGCGTGTCACTATGGAGTATAGAAATAAATAAATAATTAAAAAAAACGGCGTGCGCTTCCCCCCAAATTTAATACCAGCCAGATAAAGCCATACGGCTGAAGGCTGGTATTCTCAGGATGGGGAGCTCCACGTTATGGGGAGCCCCCCAGCCAAACAATATCAGTCAGCAGCCGCCCAGAATGGCCACATACATTAGATGCGACTGTTCTGGGACAGTACCCGGCTCTTCCCGATTTGCCCTGGTGCGTTGGCAAATCGGGGTAATAAGGAGTTATTGGCAGCCCATAGCTGCCAATAAGTCCTAGATTAATCATGTCAGGCGTCTCCCCGAGATACCTTCCATGATTAATCTGTAAATTACAGTAAATAAACAGACACAACTGAAAAATCCTTTATTAGAAATAAAAAACACAAACACATTCCCTGGTTCACCACTTTAATCAGCCCCAAAAAGCCCTCCATGCCCGGCGTAATCCAGGATGGTCCAGCATCGCTTCCAGCTCTGCTGCATGGAGGTGACCGGAGCTGCTGAAGACACCGCCGCTCCTGTCACCTCCACGCAGCAAATGAAGAGAGCCGCGTGATTGGCTGAGCTGTCACTGAGGTTACCTGGATCCAGCGGTGGATGCAGCGGTGGCCGCGGGTAACCTCAGTGACAACTCAGCTGATAGCGCTACTCACCGCCGCTCCGGTCAGCTCCACGCAGCAACTGAGGTTAGTATCGCGATCAGCTGAGCTGTCACTGAGGTTACTTGCAGCCACCGCTGCATCCACCGCTGGATCCAGGTAACCTCAGTGACAGCTCAGCCGATCACGCGGCTCTCTTCATTTGCTGCGTGGAGGTGACAGGAGCGGCGGTGTCCTCTGCAGCTCCGGTCACCTCCATGCAGCAGAGCTGGATGCGACGCTGGACCATCCTGGATTCCGCCGGACATGGAGGGCTTTTTGGGGCTGATTAAAGTGGTGAACCAGGGTATGTGTTTGTGTTTTTTATTTCTAATAAAGGATTTTTCAGGTGTCTGTGTTTATTTACTGTCACTTACAGCTTAATCATGGAAGGTATCTCCGGGAGACGCCTGACATGATTAATCTAGGACTTATTGGCAGCTATGTGCTGCCAATAACTCCTTATTACCCCGATTTGCCAACGCACCAGGGCAAATCGGGAAGAGCCGGGTACTGTCCCAGAACAGTCGCATCTAATGTATGCGGCCATTCTGGGCGGCTGCTGACTGATATTGTTAGGCTGGAGGGCTCCCCATAACATGGAGCTCCCCATCCTGAGAATCCCAGCCTTCAGCCTTATGGCTTTATCTGGCTGGTATTAAATTTGGGGGGAACCGCACGCCGTTTTTTTAAATTATTTATTTATTTATTTCTATACTCCATAGTGACACGCCCACCGGCTGCTGTGATTGGGTGCAGTGAGACACCTGTCACTCAGCGTGGGGGCGTGTCTGACTGCAACCAATCATAGGCACCGGTGGGCGGGGAAAGCAGGGAATACGAGATTGTTTAATGAGCGGCCGGCTTTTTCAAATTAGAAAAAGCTGCCGGAGCAGTGTGAACGCCGTGCAGCGCCGGTGATCGGGGATCGGTGAGTATGAGAGAGGGGGGGACACTTCAGTCACTCGGGGGATTAGAGGTCACCGGTGAATCCTTCACAGGTGACCGCTAATCAGTACACGGCACAGACAGAGCCGCGGCGTGACAATGAAGTCGGGTGAAGTTCACCCGAGTTCATTCTCATCCCGCTACTCTGTCTTCCGACATGTAGTAACGACATTTTGCATCACACACGGACATTTCTCGGAAGATCAAATAACACGCATGTGTGCCTTTAAACATAAAATGTACGTATGTTCGGAAACGGACCAAACACGCACGTTTTAAACGGATGTGTGTTGCAGGCCTAAAGCAGCTTTTTGAAAGGGAAGTCGCTAACGAAGTCGCTGTAAAGTCCCCTTTACACACTGAGACTTTGCTGCACAGCGGGAACCAAAGGACCAAAGAATGGTCCTGAACGATTTGTAGCGATCAGCAACTTCACAGCAGGGGCCAGGTCGCTGATGTGTTTCACACACTGCAATGTCGCTGGGGAGGTCGCTATAACGTCACAAAACCGGTGACGTTACAGCGATGTCGTTTGCGATGTTGCAGTGTGTAAAGCCACCTTAAGAGACCCTTATAACTACATCACCCAACCTTCAACAATGACTGGGTCACCAGTATAATCAAACTGTTATTGCAGAACCAACATATCCATCCACCTCTGGTACTTTGCAGACTCCACAGCTACTGAGCACACTGAGTCTCATATCTGGTTGAAACCTAGAAGAAAAGTCTATGCACTCTGTTTTCTAAAAGATAGTTTCTAAAAGACTGTCTTCTACTGTTACCCCAGTCACATTCATCTATTCATCTCTTGTTGCTCTTGTCACCCAAACCTTCTATAATGCTCATTTGTGCCGCCTATTTTACTTTCTATTAGTCCTACATTACCATTGGGGTCTGCGCCATTCCCCTTTTTTAAGAAAGAAAGAAAGAAAGACGTACTCAACCTCCATGACTTGTAGGTGCTAATCACCATCATTTTATTATATCCTAGGATATTGTATTTTGTTAGCGCAGCTGTTACATATATTTCCATTTTCCTTACTTGACAGGTTTTTATGTGGATCCTGCCTACTGCTTGCAGCTCCTCTTTATGAGACTGTTACTTTTCTAAGAAATCCTATACAAGTTTGTAGTTAAAACTGTTTCCTCTCATTCCTTTTTGAGTGCCAGTGCCCCTTTAGATTTATAGTATTACGTCTTACCCGACTGGTAGGGTCACTTTGAGAGGTTCCATTGGAGACAGTAGAAGTGGAGGACTCTGGATAGTGATTTAAATCAAGACTGATGTGTGCTGGGGTAATAACTGCTGGGGGGAGGACATCTGCATGTGAACCCTTACGAGGAGCATGAACCTGTGAGAATATAGGAAATTTACAGTATTAATTCAATTATTATTTTTTTAATTCCATCAATAATAAACCTAATAGGAATTACAAAATCCTAAGACCTACCTTGCTTCCAAGTCGGCTGTCACGAGGGTTGCTAGGCAAGTACAGCGATGGCAGGGAAGAGTTGTAGGACTTGAGATTGGGCACTTTATTTCTATCCATAGAAGCAGATGAATGAGGTCTGAGTCCCCCACGACTTGTTTCCATCATGCTGCTGTTACTAGATCGACCAAGACTATTAGACTTGCTTTCTCGCCGTTGATACTCAATAGGTGACTGAAGTGCTGGAAATTGAGATACCATATTGTGATAAACTTCCATTCCAGTTATACTTTCAATTCCACTATAGTTTAATATTGGGGAGTTCTTGTTGTGTTCTTATTCTCATAAGAGAAAATACAAGGTATTATCTCAGGCCAACAAACCCCACTGACCCAAAAGATTTCAAGACTTCTCTTACTCTGAGACAGGCCCCTTGTGCGCTACTTTCCATATTTCCGAGGTATGGAATGCTCTCGCGAGAAAGATTGAAGCAAATTATTTATTTTAAAAAAATTACTCATAATGGCTTATTTAACTAAGGACACTGATTACTGCCCTTGGATAAAAAACCCTCAATCCCTATTACAATGTTGAATCCCAATTTCATTGGTCTATAAGTTATTACAAAACCTGAATATCTGAAGACCAACGCTCTACACTCAGTTTGGAGTTGTAAAGACATCTCTAATAGAATACACATTCAACAATGTACATTTTATAATCTAAAAGGCTAAAAAGTAACTATATTACAAAGAAGTACTACATTAAATAATAGGGATTATTAAAATACTAACTCAACCTATAAAACATTCAGCTTCCGAATTTACCGCCAACATATTCATTTTAGAAGCACATGTGACCGCTGAGGAAGCTGGGTGAAACACATGTAGGTATGTTTAGATGTTTAGTGCCCTTACATGTTATGCTCGTGGTACCTTTTCTCATTTTAATCTCTTAGCATGCGATATGTCAAGTAGTGAATGTGGTTATAGGTTCCATCGCAGCATGTAAAAACCACATTCTTCTATATTCTTTTAGGGACAGTGTTTTTGTGCAGTTTTCCTGTTTTTAATCGCAATCTATTTTATTCTGTGTATAGATAGCCATTCTTTATATTTCACTTTATAATATGTGGGAATAATTGTTATGCTGTAATTTTGTTACTGATCTACAACTCCCATTTTTTTTTCTTTGGGATATATACTTTAGATTTTATGGATCTGAATTGTGACATCTTAGTTGCAGCATTAGAGCCAACATTAAAGGGGTTGTTCAGTCTAAAATCCACAAGTCTGCAGTCACTTTATGTGTCACTCTATGTGACTGCAGACTTGTGAATCTTCACACTGCGGGCACTGTGCGCTGTGAGGATTCTCCAGTGTTAGAGCCAGGAATAGCGGCCAAGTGACCTTGAGTATGCAATATGCAGACTCCTAGCCAGAATCTGATTAGAAAGGCAGCCTCACTCAATGCAAATGTGTTGAGCAAGACTTGTGGCCTTGTGACCACGTTTCTGACTCTGGCACCAAAGAATCCTCTCAGCGCGCAGTACATGCGATTTACGGATTCACAAGACTGCATGTCAGAGGACTTCCGGATCCGTTCCTGGCTGAGGTGGAGGCTTGAGGGAGAAGCTCCCGCCACCCCCTGGAAAAACCAGTCTGAAAGAAGCCCCCCCGCCTCCGGGAACAAGACGAAAGTCACACAGCAGGAAAGCGGAGGTCAGCAGCGATGGATCGTTACCTGCTGAGAAGCGCTGGCTGCAGTGAAGGACCCGGGAGGAGCGGCGACGCTGCGGCTGGGAAAGAAGTGGATGCAATGAACATGGCGCCGGAGAGCCTGTCGGGGGCGGAGCCAGAGGTGCAGGGGAGAGACGAGATGGATTTATGCCGGAGAGGCAGAGTAATGGAGGACACGGCTGAGGAGGCAGAGGAATCTGGAGCGGGAGAGAGGTGGATGCAGGGGTCAGAGGAGGGCAGCTTACAGTGGTAGGATGAGGGAGATATGGAGGGAGAGCTGAGAGAGGAGGAGGCCGGCGATATGGAGGGGGGCAGTGGAGGATCAGGAGGGCGGGAGGAAGATGCATGCCAGCAAAGGAGGGAGAGAGGAGGCAAATGGGGACAACCTCACTACAGGAGGAGTTCATCCTCTGCCATTCCTGGTAAAGGAAGCAAAAAGCAGCAAGACCCACTACCACCTCAGCCCTATAAGGCGGCAGACGGAGGCAGAGGCTCCACACAAACAAGAAGGTCTAAGAAAACAGCACCACCTGCTGGCCAAAATAAGCAAGTACAAGAGATCCATGTGGATTATAAAAAATTGGCAATAGAAGTGACATCTCATCTGTCTAAGGAAATAAAAATAGCCATAGAGGCAGCCATACAATCTTCACTAGCCGCCATGCAGAAGCAACTGACTGATCACTCAAATAGACTGACAGAAACAGAGCAGAGAATCTCTAATTCTGAAGAAGCAATCTCGACCATGCAAGACCAAATAGCAACTTTAATAAAATCTAATGAATACCTGAAAGACAAGGCAGAGGATCTAGAAAACAGGTCGAGACGAAACAATCTTCGTATTGTGGGGCTGCCAGAATCGGTATCACTGGGACAGTTAGACAGCATTTGTGAGGTGGAACTACCACAGGCGTTGGGTATAAAAGCGAAATTTAGAGTGGAAAGGGCCCACAGAGTGGGACCATTGAGGCAACAAGAGATGAACAAAGGAGATGGACAAAGCCCAAGCAGTAAATCCCCGCCAAGAGCCAGACAAGTGATAGTCAAATACCTCGACTACAAGCACAAAGAAGAAATATTGAAGGCCTTTAGAGAACGTAAACGTCCCCTACAATACCAAGGAAATAGACTGCTGATCTTTGGGGACTATTCGGTTGATGTATCCAAGCGGAGGAAGGACTTCAGCAAACTGTGCACATTTCTGTACAACAAAAGAGTAAAATGCCAACTACTTTACCCAGCCATACTAAAGGTTAGGAACTCCAATGGAACATTCTCATATTATAAAGACCACAAGGAAGCGGAAAACATCCTTATGTCAGAACACGAGAGAAGCCGGGCAGAGGCTCAGGAGAGGAGATCTAATGAAGGAGGAAATTACAGAAAAGGCTCCCCTACAGGTTCAGGAAGAGAGGTTGGACAACAAAGCAGGCAAACACAACCTGAGACCAACGGAGAGGGGAATCGGAGTCCAGCTCAGCAACCCAGCCCCAGACCGGGCTTCAGGGAGCAGCACTCTTGAGAGCCACCAAGACACGTGATGACTCTTGAACTGACTTTTACTAGTTTTTCTCTGTTCCCCTTGACCAAAGAGGGAGAGCGGGCCGAGAGGAAAGGCCGGTGTGAGGGGGACGGAGAGGGAACCAATCGTTTTTCCTACCTTCGGTGGCGGGGGAGAGGAGAGGATGAGAGGATCTTCTTCTGCTTCCTCTCTTTCTTCTCCTTCCTCTTCTCCTTCTTTTTCTTTTCCTTCTTCTTCTTCTTCTTCTTCTTTCTTCTTCTCCTTCTGCTTTTCTTTCTCCTTCTGCTTCTTCTCCTCCCCCTCCTTCTCCTCCTCCTCTCTCTTTTTCCTCTCCTCTCTCTTCCTCTTCTTCTCTCTCTTCTTCTTCTCCTCTCTCTTTTTCTTCTCTTCTCTCTTCTTCTTCTCCTTTCTCTTCTTCTTCTCCCCTCTCTTTCTTCTCCTCTCTTCTTCTTCTTCTTCTCTTCTCTCCTCTTCTTCTTCTCCTCTCTCTTTTTCTTCTTCTTCTCTTTCTCCTTCTTTTTCTCCCCTCTTCTTCTCTCTCTCCCTCCTTCCTTTTCTCCTCTCTCTTCTTCTTCTGCCTTCTTTTCTTCTCCTTCTCCTCTCTTTTTCTTCTGCTCTCTCCCCTCTTCTGCTCTCTTCTTCTTCTTCTTCTCTCTTTTCTTCCTCTCCTCTCTCTTTTTCCTCTTCTCTCTCTTCTTCTTCTCCTCTCTTTTCTCTGCTCTGCTTCTCTCTCTCTGGATTGTCTTTCAGATCTAAATACAGTGGATCCGAACGGGTTGAAAGGAAGGTCCCACAAAACCAGGACTAAGCCAGCGGATGAACTCTCGCTAAGGTTCTACTATATACGACATATTGTTTTAATCCTTGCATAATACTTAAGGTTGTTGTGTGTTACTCGGGGGAAAAAACATAGAATTTGTTTATCAGGGGGGTGATCAGGGAGACTCATATTTTGGCCAGGAAGAAGGGAAGTCACTAACATGGCAAAAAGAGCCGAAAGTCCCTTTAAAGGGAAAACCTGTTTGGTCGTTATAGGATTTATATTTTTCATATGTTGTATAGGGGTTTATTTACGAGTTGGGGAAAAGAAATGCCATTCTGGAGGAACCACTTGTGAGGGCATTGTTGACAGTCGTGTCTCTCTTACAGTCGAGGTCTTGAAGGGCAGTATCAACAAGAGCAAACCATTTAGACAAACATGGTGCAACTAACAACGTGGAATGTTAAGGACCTAAGATCACCTAACAAGCGAGCAATGATACTAAGACACTTGAAAAGACTAAAAACTGATATTGCTCTATTACAAGAAACCCACTTAGGGAGGGAAGATTTTTTCCGCATGAAAAAATACTGGGTGGGTTCAGTATATGGGGCAGCGGCACAGGGAAGGAAGGCGGGCACAATGATTTTGATAAACAAACAGCTTAGCCATGAAGTGGTGGCTCAGGAAGAGGATGATCAAGGAAGATGGCAGCATTTAACAATTACCAGTCCAGCGGGAACACTCAGTATATATAATGTGTATGGTCCAAACTCGAAACAGAATCAGTTCCATGACACCATAAAAACCATAATTCTCTCAGATAAGGAACCTAACATCATAGTGGCGGGGGACTTCAATGCAGTGCCAGACTCAGCAAAGGACAGAAGCAAGGGAGAGGGTGAGTTGGGACACGGGGACAAGGGCTCAGCCCACAGAGAGGTTTCTTTGGAGGATGTAGGACTAAAAGACATTTGGAGACTAACTCACCCACATGACAGAGAGTATACGCACTTCTCTCATCCACATAACAGTTGGTCTCGTATAGATCAGATTTGGTTGTCTTTGGAACTGGCAAACGGTGTGCAAAACTGCATGATTGAGAGTATGGTGATCTCAGACCACAGTCCGGTGAGAGTGGGCCTTAGAGAGAAATTCAAGAGAGGATCAGACATTATATGGAGATTCCCGTCGTTTCTCCTAAGACAGGACAATTTTCACAAGATAATAAAGGAATGGTGGGAAGAGTTCTCAGAAAATAATAAGGAGCATAGGGCGACGCCAGTATTATTCTGGGAAACGGCGAAAGCGGTCTTGAGAGGGCGTTTGGTGGGGTATGCGGCCATGGTCAAACGAAAGACGAACGTGAAATACAATTTTCACAGCGAGGCAGTGCGACTAGCGTATACTAATTATCTGGCAGTCAGATCTATCACGGCAAAAGATAGGTGGATGGCGGCCAAGAGAGACTTTGACGAGTGGGCAAAAAAAAAAGGAACAATTATTTTGGTCACATAAAGAGGCCGATTTTCATAGATTTGGGAATAAGGCGGGGAGGATGCTGGCAAATTTAGCAAGGGGCAACAGAAAGATGACGGTAATCTCTAAAATGAAAACAAAGGGTGGAGGGGTGACATCGGATCCCAAGGAAATTAATAAGGTGCTGGGAGAATATTACAGAAAGTTGTACGGGCCAGGACATAACGACATGACTGATGAGGCGGAATGGCTGAGACAAGCCCAACTACCTAGCTTAACGGAGAAGGAACTGGAAGTCTTAAACGCAGATATCACAGAGGAGGAGGTTTCAAAAACAATTGGGGAACTTAGTACTAATAAGGCTCCAGGGCCCGATGGTTTCAACAGCGAATTTTATAAAGCCCTCAAGGATCTGATCTCACCGGACCTAACTTCAGTCTTTAATGCAATTCTGGGGGGAACAGAAATCCCTAAAAATGCCAATATAGCATACATTAAATTAATACCTAAGGGAACCAAGGACCTGGACGATCCTTCGAGTTATCGGCCCATCTCGCTCATCAACCAGGACTTAAAAATAATGTCTAAAATCATGGCGGATAGATTGGCCACGGTCTTACCTAGGTTAATTTCAGAACATCAGGTAGGGTTTATAAAAGGGAGAAATGCGGTGACCAACATTAGGAAGACGATTCTAGTGGTTGACGCAGTTAGATTGGGGCGCACGAAGGGGGGGGCAAGTCCTGCATTAGTCACACTCGACGCCGAGAAAGCGTTCGACAATGTTAACTGGAGCTGGTTAGTCAAGGTGATGGAGGCCGCGGGGATCTTGGGTAAGATGAGACTCTATATTAACAGCCTATATGCCAACTCAGGAGCAAGGATCCACACCCCGGGTTTTTTGTCCGACGTGTTCCCTCTGATGAAAGGGACGAGACAAGGATGCCCGCTATCCCCCCTATTATTTAACCTGGCAATTGAACCCCTATCAAGAGTGCTGCAGGGTCATAATAGTTTCAAAGGGATCAACATAAGGGGAACAGAAATGAAGATAGCGCTCTTTGCTGATGACGTGATTCTATTTATGGGGGACCCTGGTGCGGACCTGCCCCGGACACTTAGCATGATAGAAAAATTTGGCGCCTTTTCAGGTTTTAAATTAAATAAAAAGAAATGTGAGCTGCTATTCCTGAGCAGGGATCAAGGGCCAGCTGGGGGTATCTTAAGTGAAGGGCATGTGAATGGAATTCCGGTAGCACAATCATCAGTCAAATACCTGGGAGTGCATGTAGGAAGGACGGTGCAATCAATTTATAAAATGAACTATGGTCCACTGATCAGAAAAATCATAAATTAATTGAAGGGCTGGAAGGGACTACCCCTGCCATTATTGGCAAGATGTCACCTCATAAAAATGATGAGCTTCCCTAGGCTGCTGTACCCCTTCCAAACGATTCCATTATTGTTAACACTAAGGGATGTCAACAGACTCAATTCAGCGTATGCAGATTTTATTTGGAGGGGAAGGAAACCCAGAATAAAGCTGCGTACGCTGATGAAGTCTGTGGAGGAGGGAGGGATACATTTTCCGGACGTCAGAGGGTATAACGTTGTGTGCATCATGAGACACGTGATTGATTGGCTGAGAGGAACGAGTAGACACTCGGATTATGGTATGGAACTCAAGTACGTAGAGCCATGGGATCTGACGTCTATTCTTCACTCCCCATTGTCCAAGGTTGAAGGTCACATAAGAAACTCCGTTATATTCCGAGACACCATGTTGGCCTGGAGATTGGTAAGACGGAAATTGGGACTTTCATGGAAGGTATCAAAATACCTAAATCCTTGGGCATCACCAAACTTCCCCCAGGGGAGAGAGAATAAACTATTCCTCAAATGGAAAGAGAAGGGCATTAGGAGAATGATAGATGTAGTGAATGTGGAAGAGAGAAGGTGGATGACAGGTCGGGAAGTGCTTGATAAATACAACCTCAATGGCTTCCACATTATTCAGTACGAACAATTGAAACATGGAATAATTAGAGGGCTGGGTGAGATTGGAAGGGAACTGAACAAGAGTATGATTGACGAGCTTATGGAAGGCAATGTAACAAATTTGAATGTCTCTCGAATATACCGAACATTTAGAGGTGTGCTAATATCCCGGGAAGATAGTCGTACACTTTTAGCATGGAAAAAACAACTGAAAGGGCAAGAAGTGGTGGAGGTCATACTGAAAGGATGGGTTCAGATGAGGAAACAAGTCACCAATGAGAGCTGGAGAGACACCCAATTTAGGATATTACACAGGGCAGTTTTGGGTTTCAACATACCGGGCAGGGAGGCACGGTGCCCTAAGTGCCACAAAGAAAAAACAGACATGTTACATGGCCTGTGGGAATGCAGGACGATAAAGAGGTTCTGGAATCAAGTCGGAGCACTAGCCCAGACAACATGGAAAATTTCCTGCAAATCAGAGTGTGGATTTTTCACTTCTTTGAGGGTGGAGTTAGAGGGGGACTGAATCCTCAGGACAAAAAGACATTTGCAATCATACATGACATAGCCATGATAGCTAAAAGGTGCATCCTAAGGCACTGGATACAGGAGGAAGCTCCATCCACAGGGGAAGTCATCGGGGAACTACATAATCTTTTGAGGATGGAGAAACTAGAAGCAGAAAGGGACAAAGACAATAAGACTACCAAGTTTTTTAGTAGGTGGAAAACTTTTATTGAACTTTATTTCAAACAGGAAGAAATAAACCATTTAGTGGCACCTTTTAGGCATATGGAGTGGTACCTTCTGAGTGAAATCCAGGGCAGCTTGGGAAAGTTGAGGATTACTTAGCGGGGACTAAGGTGAAGGACAAAGGTAAGATGGTATGACACGATCAAGGCACGGCATCAACATTAGAAATATTAAAGAATGGCACAGGGGCTTAAGGGTTTGTTTCATGTATGTTATGTTCGGATTCTATAATTTTGACTTATTTTATGTCAATGTAACCTGATAATACTTCTTATGATACGATATTGTGTAGAATTTGTAAAATCAATAAAAACTGTTTGGAAAAAGACTGCATGTCCATGATACAGAAGGTAGTCCTCCAGATATGACCATCTCTGTGAGCCAAAGCAAACACTAGCTCTATAATGGAGTTGCTCTATTGCTGCAGTAGATCTAATATGAAATTGTTTTTTCTGATTAAAAAACCCTCAGGTTTTATGGGTGTCTACTTTAGTAAATATTCTATTTTTAAGGAAATACTGTAGTAATTTGGGGGATTTTTGTCTTACAGCTCTGCAATATTCTGTTTCTCTGTAATTCCTCCTAGAAGTGTATAGCGGGTGTTACTAGTAGGGGGAGTGGCCATGCACTGTCTCAATGTCCAATCAGTGCTTACATTATTGAATGTACAGGGTTACACTCCTTTATAAAGGGGAACAGTAAACCTCATTTGTCAATATATTCATCAGTATTCAGAAACAATAGCAGATTCACAGCGTGATGCAGAGTTCTTTTACTTAAACTGCTTATTAATGTGAAATGGAATGACCTCCTTAGTATACTAGTTACTTACCATTTAGAAAGTTACGCTGGCTCTCCAGTATCTGCCCAATGTCTCGGACCCAGGCCATTCTAATGTCAGGGGAAGAAGCTTGCAAACTGTAACGCATTAAGCTGCGATCTGTACCTCGTGAAGTCAGTGCAAATTTACAGGGGTCATTATCCAGAGAATCTTCAATTCCTAGACAGCTTATCTAAAACACAGCAGCAAAATATTTCATACCGGAAAACTGTTATTTCAAGTCAGCCAAAATTCTGACACAAAGGGAATCTATATCAATGCAAGTAGATGAAACATACATTTATATACTGTATATGATATTTATAAGAATAAATAACAGTTTTATTTTTCTTGCTTCTGGCAGCATTCCTGAGGAATCTTAGCCCATTTGTCATGGGTAATGACTTCCATTTTACTAATAATCTGGAGTTGTCAAGAGTGTGGTCCAAAAAGTTAAGGAGGAAATTATTGCCTTGTACAAACAAGGAAACGCATACAAATAGTTAGCAAAGGCATTCAACGGTCCTAGAGATACAGTTGGAAACATATTTCACAAATTCAAAGTTAGAGCAGCACTCCAGTGTTCTTTTACTGCCCTGCTGGAGTGACACTTTAAATGTTACTCCCCTGCCCCCTGTCTTTTTGTCATCTGCCGCTGTCTTCATCTGTTATCAGCGTTGTTCCTGTCAGTTTTTTCCGATTTGTGACTAGCCGGCAGCTCCAGTCTTTCATGGAGCGCGCCGGAGGTAACAATTCAATAAAACTCTGAGAGCCTTAAGCGGGCTTTACACGAGGCGATAGATTGTGCGATATGTCGTCGGGGTCACGGTTTTCGTGACGCACATCCGGCATACCGCACGACGTCGTCTCGTGTGACAACTCCTAGCGACGCAGTAACGCTCACAAATCGTGAGTCGTGTACTCGTCGCTAGGTTTCATAAAATTGTTTAATTAAAATGGCGGAGGTTGTTCATCGTTGACGTGGCATCACACGTTGCTCCATGTGACACCACGGGAATGATGAACGGCAGCTTTACCTGCTGGCACCCGACGGCTTAATGGAAGGAAGGAGGTGGGCGGGATGTTTACATCCCGCTCATCTCCGCCCCTCCGCTTCTATTGGCCGCCTGCCGTGTGACGTCGCTGTGACGCCGAACGTCCCGCCCACTCCAGGAAGTGGACGTTTGTCGCCCACAGCGAGATCGTCCGGAAGGTAAGTATGTGTGACGGGGGGTAAACGAGTTTGTGCGCCATGGGCAACTAATTGCCCGTGACGCAAAAACGACGGGGGCGGGTACGATCGATTGTGCTATCGCACAATCTATCGTCTCGTGTAAAGCAGGCTTTATTCTTGCTCTCATAGGCTATGAGCGCACATTGCGTATTTGCATGCAGTTACGCAGCGATCTGCACCACAGTGTAACTGCATGCGTCCTGCGTCCCCAGCATAATCTATGAAGATTATGCAGGAGACGTGCGCACGTGGCGTATTAGAGCGCAGCGCTTCAGCTGCTGCTCGAAGCGCGCGTTCTAAGAAGTGACATGTCACTTCTTTCCTGTGCTCTGCATGCAGTCCCCGCTCTGTCTATGGCAGGGGCTGCACTCAGAGCGCATGGAATCGGCTTTTTTTTTTTCATTACGGACTCTTTCTGCAGCGATTTGAAGCGCACGTGTGCTGTTCAAATCGCTGCAGAAATTTCTGCAGGGACAGAACGCTACGTGCGCATATAGCCATAGACTTGTATTGGGAGCTTGTGACATAACTTATGACTTCCGACCATTCAGAAGTTATGGGGACAGAAAGGTGCTGCAAGACCAGAGCGGCATCAGTAAAAGGTGAAGCCGCCGGAAGGTGAGTATATGACGGGGCAGGAGGCTTACATTTAAAGTACCACTCCAGATCTGAAAAAAAAATAACAAAATGTTGGAACGATGATTTAAAGGAATATTGGCTACACTACTGGACATAGCAGAAAGAGGTTACTGCTGACTGCCACCAGATTCCTGCAGGTGGTCAAAAACCCTGATGTGAGAGGTTGTTAAAAAGTTGCATAAAGGTAAAACAAAAGGTTGCATTGGTTTTGATAGAAAATATCACCAGGTTTTTCCCTAAGAAGTAAAGGAAACCTGATTATAGAAATACAGATTGAATGCCTGGGGTATAATTGCTCTACAAGTGACCTGTCATGATGTATTATATGGGTATAACATATACGGTATTTAAAATAGGCAAAATAAACCAGTATTTCTGGAGCAGTGGATCTGTATCCAAAAAACTCTTTTGGAGTGCAACTTTGCACAAAGTAACACAAACTCTATAATGCCATCATATACATTATTTATCTACTTTAATGATGAACTTGGAATATTATCAAAGCACTTAACACATTTACAGAACACAATACACTGGAGTGCTCTACATCTGGTGGCCAATTAAAGATTACAGCTCATTATTCCGCTATAGAGGATATTGCCACCACTTTAATATTAAGCTTTTATCTGAAAAGCACGGTAACACAACTGACTGGTGTGCAGAGTGATAAGTTCTATCCTCCAACTCCTAACCAAGGGAATTGTATTATACATAAAGAGAAAACTAACAACTAATGTGCTGGTGGCTAAAGTTAGTGTCACCGAAGCCTCTAAAAGGAGAATTTCAGAAGATTACCAATTAAACATACCGTAATCTGTCAGCAGGTTTTAGCTATTTAACCTGAGAGTGGCAGAGACCTAATTCCATGGATATGCCACTTACTGGGCTGCTTGTTGCAGTTTCAATAAAATCAAAGTTTTATCAGCAGGAGATTATCATTAGAGGACTAGGCGTCTCGTGCCATGTAGCCCTTCGGCTCTGTGTAACCCCATCCCCACCATTAATTTGCTTCTTTCTGCCTCTGCACAGTGTACACAGAAAGCTGCCAATCAGTGGTGTGAGCAGGGTTATACAGAGCTCAGCATTCAGAGAACTGCTGAACCTGCGGTAGATATAACTGATTTTATGAAAACTATCCTAAGCAGCCAAGTAAGTAACACATTGGAGTCAGGATTTCTGTGACTACATGTTGCGCTAGATAACATAGCAAAAAAATGATGACAGATTCCCTTTAAGTCTGTGAGCTTGGCCTAGCAATGTACACTAAAGAGCAGCGATGAACATATCAATAATGAGTAGATATTACCACTACATGTTTTGCAGCATCAGTTTTCCTGGTAGCAGAAAGGATTAGGCATATTGAAATACAACATGCTCCATCCTTCTCATCTAATGTATATGAAAAGTTTAAGAAATATGTTACTGTTTTAAACAGAATGTGGTGTCGGCAGTTTTTAACACATTAAATGTTGATGTGCGCCTAGAGAGTTCAAACAGTTTGTGCTTTTAGAGCAGTGGTTCCCAAACGCCAGTCCTCAAGACCCCCAACAGGTCATGTTTTCAGGATTTCCTTAATATAGCACAGGTGATGCCTTGATAATGATTCCATCACCTGTTCAATAGTATGGAAATCCTGAAAACATGACTTGTTGGGGGCCATGAGGACTGGAGTTTGGGAAACACTGTTTTAGAGGATTATTGTCCGGCGGTGCTACCCTGGCCCTGCGACTGCGGGTCCTGCACCCGCCCTGAGCCTGGAGGTACCCTTGATGGTAGGGAGGTCTAGGTCACTACCCTAAGCCCTTTCTCCTGTCTGGCCCTGTCCTTATAACATCAACCCCGGCATGGCCAGGACCCCAGGTAACAATCTCCCAAAGGCACAGACAAGGGGATAAAACTGAAACACACTTACACCGCAAATACCTCAGATGAGAGACAAAACGACTCTAAAGGGGGTAAACCAAAAGGGGTAGGAGTAATTCACACCAGGAACCTCTCAAACCGAGCAGACAACGATTAGCTGGTCACCAAATAGAGGTATGCCACGGATACCGGGATTTCACCACTAGAAGCAGAGGTCTCCTACTACACACCTCAAACTTAAATAGGAGAAGACCAGCTGTGGAAGGAAATTAGCAACCTGACTCGCAGCATGTTGCTCCACGAGGATTAACTCCTGCCTAACTCGGAGAAGTGAAATAACTGAGCCGATGCCCAGCCGAGTTGAGCACTTAAGAGAGACCAGGTTGTCTGTTGGACTCTGCAATGTGAACAGAGTCTGACGCCGTAGAAGTCATCCGCGTGCATGGATACGGACGGTGCATCACAATTATCCACAATGCCAAGCTTAAATTTTGATATTTCACAATGTTATGCCAATAATCAGGTTATGAATGAGGTCCCATATAAATTAGAATATTTTAAGTCTCTCCGGGAAGGGGGGATGATTCCAGAAAAGCACCAGTAAGCACAGAAGACAAACCTCTATTTTAATATACGTACGAGTAGTATTCTTGAATTACTGTCATCATTCTACCTAGCAATGAGCACAATAGTCATAACTTCATACCAAGGCTAAGCAAGAGCAAGACCATCGACTAATATCCGACACTTACCTTGATGCTGTTTTTAAAGATGTACCCAGGGAGTGAAAACCCCTTCTTCTTGTCAATGGGTTCGCTAAAGATGACGAGTTGTTCAAAAAGGAAGATTCTCCGCTCCTTTCCTCTTGTCAAAAAACTGCATTCCTGTTCTGTTACCATGAAAGTGTCTTGTTGGAGAAGCTTCCCCTGAGCTGTGATTTTTCCCTAACGTACGGAGATTTATCACATTGACAGCAGAGAAATATGTAGATAATATATAAAATAAGAGATAAAAAGAATCCAATTAGTCAAACAAATCAAGCAGACAACATTCCTTGCTTGGTGTGTTTGCAGCTGCTATATAGGAGAAGACATACCTCAAATCCTTGCAGCCGGCCGAGGTTCATCATGTCATTGCACCTTTTAGGGACAAAACACATCACTTCCACGGCTTTCTACAAAGATACAATTGAAGGAAAGAATACTATATATGAAACTCATCAATACTTTTATTACTAGCAGTGCCATTTAACAACATAGGCCTTGCAGTAGTTGTCTGACGACAGACAAGGCATAGCCAAACACTGTATTTGGAACTGCTACAACAACGAATGGAGATACATCTCATGTGTGGCCATCTCCAACCACTTCATGTCAGGCACCAGTCTCAAAGGAAATTTGGGAACCCCATTTTGAATATAGGAGCAAGTCCTTTACAGTGGCATGCAAAAGTGTGGGCACCTCTGGTCAAAATTATGGTTATTGTTAACAGATAAGCAAGTTGAAGATGAATTGATCTCTAAGGGGTACTTTGCACGCTGCGACATCGCTAGCCGATAGTAGCGATGCCGAGCGCGATAGTACCAGCCCCCGTCGCAGATGCGATCTCTTGAGATAGCTGCTGTAGTGAACATTATCACTACGGCAGCTTCACACGCACTTACCTGTCCTGCAACGTCGCTTCCTAAGGGGGAGGGACGTTCGGCGTCACAGCGACGTCACACGGCAGGCGGCCAATAGAAGAGGAGGGGAGGAGATGAGCGGGACGTAAACATCCCGCCCACCTCTTTCCTTCCGCATAGCCGGCGGCCGCAGGTAAGGAGATGTTCCTCGCTCCTGCGGCTTCATACACAGCGATGTGTGCTGCCGCAGGAACGAGGAACAACATCGTACCGACATTATGGAAATGACCGACACTACACAGATCACCGATTTACGACGCTTTTGTGATCGTTTATCGGCGCATCTAGGCTTTACACGTTGCGACATCGTTACTGGCGCCAGATGTGTGTCACTTTCGATTTGACCCCGACGATATCGCAGTAGCGATGTCGCAACGTGCAAAGTACCCGTAAAAGGCATACAACTAAAGATGACACATTTCCTTTGTATTTTAGGCAAAAAAAAAAAATACATTTTTTTTTTCCATCTTTTACATTTTAAAAATTGCAAAAAGGAAAATTGGCTGTTGTAAAAGTTTGGACGCCCTTAGAGATTTGTGCGCTCAGATAACTTTGACAAAGATTTAAGAGTTATGCCTTGTTCATTATCATTGTTTGGAGAGGCCAGGTAATGCAAATTTCAGTTTTATAAAAACCCAGCCTTCTCTAACCTTGTGCCAAAAAACAGCAGCCATAGGTTCTTCTAAGCAGCTGCCTAGCACTCAAAAAATGGTGGAGGCCCACAAAGCAGCAGAAGGCTATAAGAAGATAGAAAAGTGTTTTCAAGTTGCTTTTTCCTCAGTTCAAAATGTAATTAAGAAATGGGAGTTACCAGGAACAGTGGAGGTCAAGATAAGGTCTGTGAGGCCAAGCAAAATTTCTGTGAGAGCTGCTCGTAGGTTTGCTAGAGAGGCAAATCAGAACCCATACTAGAAAACACCTTCAGGAAGATTTAGCAGACTCTGGAGTTGTGGTAGATTGTTCTATTGTTTAGAGAAACCTGCACAAATATGGCCTTCATGGAAAAGTCATCAAAAAAGAAACCTCTCATGCGTCCTCACCATAAAATTCAGCATCAAAAGTATGCAAAAGAACAACTAAACAAACCTGATGCATTTTCATGTATGTATGTGTGCAGAAATTTCAAGAAAAGAACATCTCACCGACCATTAAGCATAGTGGTGGATTAATCATGCTTTTGGTTTGTGTTGTAGCCTGTGACACGGGGAACATTTCACAGATAGAGGGAAGAATGGATTCAATCAAATTCAACAAATATTGATCTAAACATAAAACCATCTGAAAAAAGCTGAAGTTGGTAAGAGGATGGCTTCTACAAATGGATAATGATATAAACACACATCAAAATCCACAATAGACTACCTCACAATGCGAAAGCTGAAGGTTTTACAATGACCCTCACAGTCCCCTGATCTGAACATCATTGAAAATCTGTGGCTAGACCTCAAAAGAGCAGTGCATGCAAGACAAGCCAGGAATCTCCCAGAACTGAAAGATTTTTCCAACAAAGAATGAATGAAAGTCCCTCAAACAAGAACGGAAAGATTCTTGGCTGGCTACAAAAATCATTTACAAGCTGTGATCCTTGCACAAGGGAGTGTTACTAGATATTAACCATGCATGGTGGCAAAACTTTTGCATTGGCCCATATTGCTTTTTTATGAAGGTAACGGCACACACACAAAAAAAAGGGCCTACACAGAGTAATACCAGCAGCATAAAATCACCAACTGGAATGGACAGCTGGGACATGAACAAAGTAGGGGGTGCCAGTAACAAGAGCCATAAGGTACAGTGAACCCGTGAAGCGCTATTCTAAGTGTGAAACAGCAGCCGTCGTCTTCGCTTCCTGCATCCTCTCCCTACACTCGTATGTCTGCATGAAATAAAGGACATTGCATTTTATTTTGGGTGAGTGCCTCTCTTCCTTCTAGGATTTGGTGGACTGTACAATTTTGCTTTTCTGTTAATTTAAAAATGTAAAAGATGCAAATATTTTTTTTTTTTAAATAAAACAAATTTTATTAGGCACATTATAGTCATAACAGATTATGGCATCATAAGAATGCAATATATATCAAGGTTCACAATATTCTATATAGAACTAAAAACAGTCCATAAGTTTTGGGGTTCTGTAGACCCTGTGGACCAGAAATAGCTGCAACATTCTCTGGGTCGTATTATACTTTCCCATTCATCCAAGTAATAGGACCAACATCTCTCTCCCACCCTATCTTTGTGCTACCCATGGGGTCCCCCCCAAAAAATGTGTCATCTTTAACTTTATACCTTTTAGAAATCATTTATTCTACAACTTTCTTAACCTTTCACAATAACAGTAACTTTGACCAGGGATGCCCAAACTTTTGCATACCACTGTAATTAGGACCTGAATTAGTTATACATTCATGGCAAACTCTATGGATATGATATCATTGTGTGTCCTGAGACAACCCATTTAAGAAAAGCTTTTATTTGTTTGTACAACTATTCAATCCCATTAACTACTTCTCACAGCCAACATGTAGCTAAAAATGGGATCTGGCAGGCTGGATTTTTAAACCTTTGGTTGGACATTGTCACTCACGGTAGATATACCTGCAAAGTACACGTCGCCATGCAATTAAATGGGCAAGGAAGCCATGTATGTGGCATAAAATACAAGTATAACTAAGAAGTGTTGGGTGGAGAGAAAATACACTAGTCCCCCATTATTCCTCACTTCTACCATCAATTATCGGAAGGAAGGTCAAGCGTGCACCTTGAGGCTGATGAAGATATTTGAGTACAGTCTCATATGGACCTACCAACTCAATGCATATATTTTACTTAAAAAAAATATATATATATGGGAACACAAATTAGTTTTTAATCTGCCCTTATATAGTAAATATGGCCTTTCATTGTGCTTTTAAGCAAATCCAATTTTCTGTCATTTGGGATTACATGTGAATGGAATTCCTCAATCCAAAAACAATGAAAACTGGATAAAAAAAAAGGATTAAAAAGAAAGTATTAAAAACAAGACTACAGAACTCGCACCAGCAGGTGACATTTTTTTTCATACTGGCTTTATACCACAATGTAATTTTGCAATATCCCACAATACATTCATTATAATATGGCAGCATACATCTAGATTAGAACAGTCTCATCACAAATGAAAGTGGTAAAGTCTATGTTTGCTCAGCGTGTGCTCCAGTCTATCCAGGCTGCTGCGCACGTGGTCATACAGACGGGACAATAACGCGCAGTACAATATGTCAGCTACAACACAGGATTGGACCAGTCACTGCAATGTATTTCATAGTTCATTTTTAGATATTTTTTGAAAGCTCCCAGAGTTTTTCCATAAAGAAACATTGAATTATAATTAAAGGGAATCTGTCACCAGGTTTTTGCCACCTAATCTGAGAGCAGCATAATGTAGGGGGCAAAGACCCTGATTCAAGAGATGTATCACTTACTGAGTTGCTTAGAGGTACTTCACACACAGCGAGATCGCTACTGAGATCGCTGCTGAGTCACATTTTTTGTGTCGCAGCAGTGACCTCATTAGCGATCTCGCTGTGTGTGACACTAAGCAGCGATCTGGCCCCTGCTGTGAGATCGCTGCTCGTTACACACAGCCCTGGTTCGTTTTTTTATGGTTGCTCTCCCGCTGATAAGCACACATCGCTGTGTGTGACAGCGAGAGAGCAACAATCCTGAATGTGCAGGGAGCAGGAGCCGGCGTCTGACAGCCTGCGGTAAGCTGTAACCAAGGTAAACATCGGGTAACCAAGGTGGTTACCCGATATTTACCTTCGTTACCAGCCTCCGCAGCTCTCACGCTGCCAGTGCCGGCTCCTGCTCCCTGCACACACTAAGCGAAGCGGTGTGCGCTGGTAACTAAGGTAAACATCGGGTAACCATACCCGATGTTTACCTTAGTTACCAGTGTCCACAGCTTCTAGACGCCGACTCCGTGCAAGCGCAGCGTCGCTTGCACGTCGCTGCTGGCTGGGGGCTGGTCACTAGTTACTGGTGAGATCTGCCTGTTTGACAGCTCACCAGCGACCATGTAGCGACGCAGCAGCGATCCTGACCAGGTCAGATCGCTGGTGGGTTCGCTGCTGCGTCGCTAAAGTGTGACGGTACCCTTAGAGTAGTTTTGATAATATCACTGTTTAATCAGCAGTAGATTATCATTAGAGGCTACTTGTTGTGCTGCCAGGTAGTCAAGCATATTCATGAGCTCTATATACCTGCTAGATCCGCAGCAGAGAAAACACTGATTTTATCAAAATGATAGCAAACAAGCAGAGAAAACACTGATTTTACCAAAATGACAGCAAACAGCTGAGAAAAGGCCCCTTTACACACTGAGCCTTTCTAGCGTTCCCACCAGTGATCCCAACCTGGCCGGGATCGCTACAAAGTCTCTGGTGAGTCGCTGGTGAGCTGTCAAACAGGCAAATCTGGAAAACGACGCAACAGCGATACGGACCTGCAGAACGACCTAGCTAGTCATTGGGGACATTGTAAAGCAGCTTTTTGAAAGGGAAGTCACTAACGAAGTCGCTGTAAAGGCCCCTTTACACACTGAGACTTTCTAGCGATCATGCTGCACAGCGGGAAACAAAGGACCAAAGAATGGTCCTGAGAGATGTGTAGTGATCAGCAACCTCACAGCGGGGGCCAGGTCGCTGATGTGTTTCACACACTGCAATGTCGCTGGGCAGGTCGCTATTACGTCACAAAACCGGTGACGTTACAGCGATGTCGTTTGCGATGTTGCAGTGTGTAAAGGGGCCTTAAGTGACACGTCGCTGGAATCAGGGTCTCTGTCTCTACATTATTCTGCTCTCAGATGGGGAGCAAAAACCTGGTGATAGATTCCCTTTAAGTTTCTTGCCAACAGAATGTCTGTCAGCCGCCATAGCATAGTCCAATGTGCAGTTATATACTCATCCACATAATGAAGCAACACAGTCATGTCAGTACCGACCTCCAGTTCTGTCGTGTCTTGTCCGGCTTTGCTGTAATACTTGAGAAAGTCCTGGTTTAGGAAAAAATAAGAATTTAACATTTTGATTTTTTTTTGTTCATTATCATTAACCTAAGTAAAAAAGTTTACCACCCTTGTAAGATTTTGTGAAGATGGTGTCACAGTCCTGGTATCTTAGTAATATAATCCTTAGTCTAAACCTGAGTAAAGTCTGAGGGAAAGTCTCATGCATTTGATATTACTTTCATTAAAGGGGTTGTCCACTACCGGGCCATCCTTATTAAATTCAGCAGTCCCTCTCATAAAATTATAATAAGATATACTCTCCTCCTGAACCGGTGCCGTTGCAGTGAAGTCGGCACTGGTCTGCCGGGTTTGCTGGCATTGTTTTGCTTCGTGAGCACTGCAGCCAATCAGTGGCCATTATTGAGCTGCTGCTTCCGCTTGTCTAACATTAATTTGAGGGAACTAATCCCAAAAGTGGATGTCTTATTACTACCGTACATGGCTCACGTGACCTAACAATTCTATGCAAACTCCAGTGAGTCCGGCGCTATTATAGAAGTGAAGTAATAGCTCTCATTAGCCTGCTGTCAGATGAACCCTTGCTCAGGTGACATCTATTCCTCACTACTCCTCGATGCACACGCACGATGGTCCTGGTGTGCAAATGGCTCATCTTCCCCAAAAATAAAGTACTGGGCATATTAAAATCCAACATGCAAGATTTAAAGGAATAGTGAAATGATTCTACCATTTTCCCTATTTTCTAAAATGTATTGTTCATATAAAATAAAATGAAAAAGGAATAAGGTAAAAGTAAAATTATTGAGTGTTGAATGACGCAAAAAAAAATAATTAAATAAATAAATAAAAGATAATATAAAATTAATGGCTCCTAGAAATCATAGAAGGAGCGTATAAAATATCTTCTGTCTTCTGATTACAGAGACTATAGAGATTACAGATTAGTGGATATCATGGGAAATGTTGTCATTTTTTATTTCATATTGTAGTTCTCCTTTACATAATTTTTGAAAATTAAAATAAATCTTAATTTCTAGTTATAAAAGAAAGAAAAACAGAAGTAGCTATAGATGGACAAGGAATTCATGAAATTGTACAACAGAGACTACTTTACATTTTTATAGCTCCTTTAGAGAAACCATAAATATGTGTCTGATATCACACAGCTGTCAGAATGTACCAGAAAGGTGTTTCATTACTGACAAGCCAGTGATAGTATCCCTAATATACCACGGTTCCATGCAGCTCTTGAAAAAGACGAATATTGTCGGGACCAAGGCCAAAAAATGTCCCATATGACTCCAATGGCTTTGAAGTGAAGGGCTCTATAGGGGATCCCGTTGGAATATTGATTTTTGAGGACAATGATAGAATTCCCGATACATTGCTCAGTGTGGAAGATTGTATGTGTGAGAACCCAACCTAAGACAAATCTGTGCAATACACCTTTCATTGGGCACGAGATAATGCTTTTTTCTTTGTGATGGATCTTCAGGGTAATATGTGACCTGCTTATTTTAGGTGGATTCTTCTGAAAGTATCTAATGCTTTTTAGCCGCATAGAGATGCGTGAGTAAGGACCTATAACGCAGCTCCATTCAAGTAACTGAGGTTATGGAGCTGCGCTGGATGTCCCTTTATAGTGGTGGTTGGGAGCCAAGCGGAGCAGGAAAAAACTCAACTTCATTTTGAGAACTAGTGTTGGTCCCCCACCGATCGGAAAGTGAGACATTACCCCGCAATATGCCAACACATTGAGTTGTTGATACAACCCTTTAGTAGCCTCAGAGTCCACATATTAAAAAAACGAAAATAAACAATAAAACAATTCCATAGTGGAACTGTAGGCCCGCAATGTATTTTAGTTGTCACATTGGAATGTACAAACCATAAGTCATTATGACAGGTTCCCTTGATTGCATAATCTGATATCTAATATAATGTACATTGCGCCCTGTGAACAATTGGGGAGGATTAATATGCCCCATACCTTTAGCAGCAGCTGGTACTTCATGATCCTCTGCACGGGTTTGATAAGTAGGTCATTCAGTTGCAGGCGATGTGAAAGCTGTTGCCTCAATTCCTGTAATGGGTAGGACCTTATTACACAATTGGAAACGTGCACATATATGAAATAGAAACAGTGTAATAGGTTTATTTACTTTGATATATAACATTTTGTTAGAAAGCTAGTGATTTTGTTTCATTTTAATTGATGAAAAAGCCCACAGTGTGGCAGTACAGTCATGGCCAAAAGTTTTGAGAATGCTACAAATATTTTTTACAAAGTCCACTACTTAAGTTTTTCTTATGGCAATTTGCATATACTCCAGAATGTCATAAAGAGTGATCAGCTTAACAGCAATTACTTGCAAAGTCAATATTGGCTAAGAAAATTAACTTTAACCCCCAAAACACATTTCAACATCATTGCATTCCTGCCTTAAAAAGAGCAGCTAACATTGTTTTAGTGATTGTTCCATTAACACAGGTGTGGGTGTTGATGAGGACAGGGCTGGCGATCAATCAGTCATGATTAAGTAAGAATTACACCACTGGACACTTTAAAAGGAGGCTGGTGCTTGGTATCATTGATTCCCTTCAGTTAACCATGGTTATCTCTAAAGAAACACGTGCAGCCATCATTACTCTGCACAAAAATGGCCTAACAGGGAAGAGTATCGCAGCTACAAAGATTGCACCTCAGTCAACAATCTATCGCATCATCAAGAACTTCAAGGAGAGAGCTTCCATTGTTGCCAAAAAGGCTCCAGGGCGCCCAAGAAGGACCAGCAAACACCAGGACCGTATCTTAAAACTGTTTCAGCTGCGGGATCGGACTACCAGCAGTGCCGAGCTAGCTCAGCAATGGCAGCAGGCTGGTGTGAGTGCTTCTGCACGCACTGTAAGGCGGAGACTCTTTGAGCAAGGCCTGGTTTCAAGGAGGGCAGCAAAGAAGCCACTTCTTTCCAGAAAAAACATCAGGGACCGACTGATATTCTGCAAAAGGTACAGGGAGTGGACTGCTGAGGACTGGGGTAAAGTCATTTTCTCAGATGAATCCCCTTTTCGATTGTTTGGGACATCTGGAAAACAGCTTATTAGGAGAAGAAGAGGTGAGCGCTACCACCAGTCTTGTCTCATGCCAACTGTTAAGCATCCTGAAACGATTCATGTGTGGGGTTGCTTCTCAGCCAAGGGAATCGGCTCACTCACAGTCTTGCCTAAAAACACAGCCATGAATAAAGAATGGTACCAGAATGTCCTCCAAGAGCAACTTCTCCCAACTGTCCAAGAGCAGTTTGGCGCCCAACAATGCCTATTAGAGCATGATGGAGCACCTTGCCATAAAGCAAAGGTGATCACTAAATGGCTCATGGAACAAAACATAGAGATTTTGGGTCCATGGCCTGGAAACTCCCCAGATCTTAATCCCATTGAGAACTTGCGGGCAATCATCAAGAGACGGGTGGACAAACAAAAACCAACAAATTCAGGCACAATGCAAGCATTGCTTATGCAAGAATGGACAGCAATCAGTCAGGATTTGATCCAGAAGTATGAAAATAAACCGTTTACTTAGTTATTTCATACTAAATCTGTCAAGGAGTATTCCCATTTTAGAAACCTATGGCTTCTCTCTAGTATGTGCCATTGCTTTATGATCACTGGAGAGCAAAGTTCTGTAAATCCCAGCAATCCTGAGAAAGAAAGAAAAGCAGCACTGGTGTAGAGGTGTGCCCCGTCTAAATTTTCCCTCCCCCTCTTTGGCCACCCAGCCATGGACCCTATGCTCCAAACAGGGCTGTGCAGCTCTGTCCTGCGTAGCCAAATGACACTGTGCAGGGGAAATCAGGGAAGGTTGGCAGTGCTAGTGTCACCAGGAGTTTTTTACAAACATCACCGATTATCATGGCGGCATCTGGCTCTGTGGAGACTACAGATTTTGGCCCTTTACCCGATAACTTCTCTGATATTCGTAATCAGCGCAGGCAGACTCAAGTGAAGACCCACAGACTTGTAATTTATAGGCAGGCTAGCAAGAGTTAAGGGTACTTTACACTCTGCGATATCGGTACCGATATCGCCAGCGAGCGTACCCGACCCCGTCGGTTGTGCATCACGGGCAAATCGCTGTCCGTGGCGCACAACACTACTAACACCCGTCACACAGACTTACCTTCCCTGCGACGTCGATGTTGCTGGCAAACCACCTCCTTTCTAAGGGGGCGGTTCGTGCGGCTTCAGAGCGATGTGACACGGCAGCCGTCCAATAGCAGAGGAGAGGCGGAGATGAGCGTCTGGAACATGCTGCCCACCTCCTTCCTTCCTCATTGCCAGTGGACGGAGGTAACGAGATGTTCGTCGCTCTTGCGGTGTCACACACAGCGATGTATGATGCCGCAGGAACAAGGAGCAATATAGCTACTGACCAGACAACGATTTTTGGTTATTAAACGACCTCTCCAAGACAAACGATTTTTGACTCTTTTGCGATCGTTTAAGGTCGCTCCTGCCTGTCCCACACTGCGATGTTGCTACCGATACCGGATGTGCGTCACAAACACCGTGACCCCGACGATATATCGTTAGCGATGTCACAGCCTGTAAATGGCCCTTTAATCTCTGCTGGGCTGTTTGTTATTCTACTTTGATTGCGGGACATTTCACTTAATGCCAGCTATAGCGTCTCTATATTGGTCTGGTGAGGTGTTGTTATCCAGACTTAAAGAGCACCAATCACCAGGATTTTACTATATAACCTAAAGCCAGTGCTATACTGGCACTATCAGGCTGATTCTTTAGTGGTCAGCTCGGATGTATAGGTTTTGAAACACAAGAAAGTAAAGTTTATAGAATTACCAGCTTGATGAGTGACGGCAGCTGAGGACCAGCTAATAGCTGGGGTGGGTATTCATAGTTATCCTCTCCCCTTTTACTTATGCTAATTCTATTATATAATCATTTTAGTTTGTGACTAATAGGATTTGTGCTGATGTCATATCCATGTGATCAGAAGGGGTGGGGCCACAGCCAATATAGCTGATACTAGAAAGCAACATGTTTCTGTTGGCTGAGGCCCTGCCCCTTCTGGTCACATGGATATGACATCAGCAAAGGTCATGTTAGTCACAAACTAAAATGATTGTATAATAGAATTAGCATAAGTAACAGAGGGAGGGGATAACCATGAATACCCACCCCAGCTATTATCTGATCCTCAGCTGCTGTCACTCAACAAGCTGATAATTTTACAAGCTTTACTTTCTTGTGTTTCAAAACCTAAACATCCGAGCTGACCACTACAGGTATGTATAGAATCCGCCTGATAAAGCCAGTGCTATGCTGGCACTAAGTTATATGGGAACATCCTGGTGCTTGGTGTGCTTTAAGGCTACTTTCACACATCCGGTTTGAGCCCTGCGGCTCAATCCGGCTGTGAAAACTATGCAACGGATGCGGCGAAAACACCGCATCCTTTGCATAAGTTTTTACATGCGGCCCGTCCGTTTTTTTCCGGTTGCGGCATGCTACTGAGCATGCGCAGTGGAAAAAACCGCATGCGGCGACCGGATGCGTTTTTTTCCGCATCGCGCCGCATCCGGCCTCCATAGGTATGCATTGAAAAATGCGCCGCAGCGGCCGGATGCGGCGCGACGCGGTGTTTTTTGCCGGAGCAAAAAACGTTGCAGGGGACGTTCGATCCGGCCGCCGCATCGGCTAAATCTGCCGCATGCGGCCAAAACCGGACCGAACGCAAGCCCCTGCGGCACAATACGGCACTAATGTAAGTCTATGCAAAAAAAAACGCCACCGGCGTTACAAAAGCCGGTGGCGGTTTTTCTGCAGAACGCCGTATTGTGCCGCAGAGCAAAAATCCGGATGTGTGAAAGCACCCTAATGGTGGTTGTAGTACTTCATTGCTGTGAGCAGTTGTGGTATTAACCCTTGTTGTCCTTTTGTTGATGCCTTACTTCTCATGCTTTTCTACTTAGTTTCTTACTGATTGTTCCTGTGAATTTGCAGTGTGTCTGAGGTTTTTTTCCATCTTTCTTTATCGGTGTTGCCATCACAGTCCTGCCCCTTCCGTGTGTGAAGGGGCAGGGGGTGGGTAGTCAGGAGAATAGTAAGGTATGGGACTCCAGCATCTCCACCATTACAAATAATCCGGAGGTTGGAGATAGCTTAGGGTTCTCTCTAGCGTGAGGGACAGTTTGGAAGCCCTCTGTCCCTCGCTATCCTGCAGTCACATTGTGACAACTAGATGTCAGGATTCTGGGGCTCTTAAAGGTTAGAATTCCATGAATTAAGTAATGGAATAACCCACTATTATGCAATCACTATAAATGTGGGAATAACTGCAACAATAACTCAGAGATATTCTTACCTCAAAGTAGGTATCAATGTATTCTGACACAATGTGCTCCGACTTGGGCTTGTTCTGGCAATATACCACATACATGTGCAGCCTGCGCTCCTACAAAAAGGACAACAAGAAGTTAAATAAACCCTTCCACAATTTACAATGTACTGTGCGGGAGAGCTGCTTATATTGTGATGTGAACTGGCAAAACAGCATCCAAACTGCATTCGTTACAATGGACTTTGACTCTTACATGACAGAGTAAGGGCTCATGCGCATGGTGTGTAATTCCATGCATTTACACTTTGTATTGCACAGCAGTGTAAATGCATGCGTCCTGTGTCCCCTGCACAGTCTATGTAGATTGTGCATGACACGTGAGCACGATGCTTTTATGAACACAGCGATTTGGGTGCTAAAATTTTGAACCAAATCCGTGCGTTCATAAAATGAGCATGTCATTTAATTTGTGCGCTATGGATGCAGCTCCCGCTCTGTCTATGGTGGGGGCAGCTTCCAGAGCGCAGGAAATCGGCTTTTTTTGAACAAAAAAACTGCATCCATTACGCAGTGTTTCTGCAGCGATTTGACGGGTACATGAGCTGTCAAATCACTGCAGATTATTCAGCAGTTACGTGCGCATGAGCCCTTAAGCCACCAACAGTTGCACTAAAATTGGAGCAAATTGTAAGCATACATCTGGGTGTATAGGGTAAAAAAAACACAATGTGCCCCAAACTGGGATAACACAGGTGCAGGGGATAAGCTGCTACTACTACACTCCTCTGGCAGCAGCTTATCTTCCAGGGGAAGAAGATATTAAAAGATAGAAGACATTCCAATGTTATAAAGTCCCCATCACCCAAATTACTGCAAATGTTCATCCTCTCATTGACATATTAATGATGGACAAAAGGTAATTTCCAAAATAATAAAGCCTACGCCATATAAACTACATGGTTGTTGGTCGATAGTTCGGCCAACGGATATCTCAGCCGGTTCTTCCATACACAGGAGTGCTTGCTCGGCCCCGTCCTGACTGGAGCTGAGATAATTATGATAATCATCAGTGACTTCTGCCATCTCCTACCTCAGTAATGGGAAAGTCTTCACTGAATACAGATTTTACCCCAGAATTGAGAATTTTGATGACTGATCAATTTTGGCAGAGAAAGATGCAAATCTGTCTAATAAGGCTGCTTTCACACATCCGGTTTGAGCGGTGCGGCTCAATCCGGCTTTGCAACCTATGCAATGGATGTGGTGAAAACACCGCATCCTTTGCATAAGTTTTTTAAATGCGGCCCGTTCGGTTTTTGCCGCTTGCGGCATGCTACTGAGCATGCGCAGTGGCAAAAACCGCATGCGGCGGCCGGATGCGGTTTTTGCCGCATCGCGCCGCATCCGGCATCCTTAGGATGCATTGGAAAATGCACCGCATCGGCCGGATGCGGCGCGATGCGTTTTTTTTTGCCGCACAAAAAAACGTGCCAGGCTACGTTCCATCCGGCCGCCGCATCGGCTAAATCTGCCGTATGCGGCAAAAACCGGACGGAACGCAAGCCCATGCGGCACAATGCGGCACTAATTAAAGTCTATGCAGGAAAAACGCAACCGGCAGCAAAAAAAAACGGTTGCGATTTTCCTGGAAAGTGCCGGATTGTGCCGCATTGCAAAAACCGGATGTGTGAAAGCAGCCTAAGATATATTACAGAGTTGCATATTTTCATGAGTACTATAACATCATACAAGCATGTTCTTGGATTATAAGGTCTTAGAAAAAAAAATAGAAGTCTGGCTTGCAATATGCAAATTAGGCAGGACTAGTCCGGCAGCAGTGTTGATTTCCCAAGACTAGTCATGCCTCGGATCTTGTAATCAAGATAAATGATATATGATTATTATTAATAACACATCATTATCAGGGCCCAGCAACTCTCGTGCATGAACGCAATGTTCGGCCGTCCATTGCTGTACTCCAGCTCTATCAAGTTCCCTCATCTGTGCAACACATAGGCTATCCTGAAAAAATAATCTGTTGGTGGGCCTTGAGGGGTACCGATCTTCTCGTATGAAGAAACATCTTATAATCCAGTTATAGGCTTATATAAAGTTATGGTGGTGATGAAGGAGGGACTGCGGATATGCCACGTTCCCTATAATGAGATTGGATATAAGGGACAAGGAGTGGTCTCAATACCAATCCAGATGCCACTCCAGAACAATCCAGGCCCACAGATAAATCTTTTTGCTGAGAAAATCATCTCGCCTGGATTCCTGTATCACACCAGCTTTCCCGGGGTAAATATTCCTTCATTTCAGCACCTCTTCGGTTGATGGCTCATAAGATTTACATATTAAAATCTTTAATATCTCCGCACCTTCATGTAGTTTATCACAAATTCAACAATAGTAGAAGAACTCACATGTTTTATGAAGAGATGTGCTAATCGGTTTGGATCCTCAAGGCACTTTTGAAGTTCACCTAGGAAATAGCTGTAATGTAACAATACATGAAGAGTCAGTATAAGACAAGCCATAGTTAATAAGAAGAAAATATGGCATATGATAGAAAGATTTAAAGGGGACAGGTCACAAGGTCAAATGTCACCAGTTCTGTTCCTATTTCATTCCTGCTGCTCCCCTCTATATTCTGCTGCTGCTAAGAAACTTAGGAGAATAAAAATAAGTGCAAAAACTGGTCAATTTTGACCTGGTGAAAAGTCCTCTAAGGCTTCTGCCACATTCACGTGAAAATCACGCACGTGCCGAGAGACACGTATTTTCCCTGCGTGTTGCGTGCAGGTAAGTACGTGTCTCTGGTACGTGCGTGACACGTGTGTTCTACGTGTGCTATCCGCGATAGCACACGTAGAATCGGTAATTATTATACTCACCTGGTCCTTCCTGCTGCCCGCGCTGCTGTCCGTGGTGCTGATCCTCGGTCTCCAGCCCTCCCGTCTCCCCGCTGCTGCTGCTGCCAGGCAGTGAAGTGAATATTCAATGAGAATAATGAGCGGCGGTCGGCAGCAAGAGGCAGCAGCGGCAGAGACAGGAGGGCTGGAGAAGGTGAGTTAATGTTTTTTTTTTTTTTCACTGACATGTGTGTTTTCTCCGGCGCGTGTCACACGGGACCGCATCCACACTACACCCGTGTGGTACGGGTGCGGGCCGTGTGACACCCGTGCTGCCGGAGAAAACACTGACATGTCAGCGCTTTCAAAATCGCACACACGTACAAACGCACACGGACACACGTTCCGTGTGGTTTTACGTGTGTGTGCCTGCTACCATAGGGTAGCATTGCTGTACATGTCTCCGTGCCGCCGGTACGTGTAAAAAATGCCAAACACGTACCGGAGGCACGGATGTGTGGCGCTAGCCTAAGTCAGCGATCCGTGCCAAATCCTGCCAGAGCTACACAACAACCCCGATTCATCAATGTCTTTGCCACCTTATTCTGGAGTAAAAATGGGTCTAATAAGTGACTTTTATGTTTGCACTTTATTCTTTATTTAATTTGTACCTTTATTAAATTAACATTACTTGGTTTTGATTGTTTTTTATTCTTTGTTTAATGATGTGGATGTGGTTATTTTAGCATTAACCAACATTTCAAATTTTCAAAATGTCCCAAATTTTTTGCACAATTGTTTTAGTACAAAATCTAATTTTATTTTTGTGCATTTGAGACTAACGTGTGCCATTTTACAAGATTATGTTAAATAAAGATGAGTGGGCACCTTTCCCCTACTGGGATCTCCACCAGCAACAGTTAAGGCATCGTTACACGCTACGATTTATCTGACGATATGTCGTCGGGGTCACGGTTTTCATGACGCACTTCCGTCGTCATTAGCGTCGTCGTTGCGTGTGACACCTACAAGCGACTCCGAACAATCACAAAAATAGCGAAAATCGTTGATCGTTGACACGTCGTTCATTTTCAAAATATTGTTTATCGTTTCGAATGCAGCAGACGTATTGCTACGTTTGACACCCTGCCAACGACAAACAACATCGTTAGTGCGTCCGTCATCAACGACGCGGGTGTGTCGTTACGAGCAATGTTCCACGCCTCCTCCGCTCTGATTGGTGTCATGCCAAGGTATATGCTATGGACAATTACAGTTAGGTCCAGAAATATTTGGACAGTGACACAAGTTTTGTTATTTTAGCTGTTTACAAAAACATGTTCAGAAATACAATTCTATATATAATATGGGCTGAAAGTGCACACTCCCAGCTGCAATATGAGAGTTTTCACATCCAAATCGGAGAAAGGGTTTAGGAATCATAGCTCTGTAATGCATAGCCTCCTCTTTTTCAAGGGACCAAAAGTAATTGGACAAGGGACTCTAAGGGCTGCAATTAACTCTGAAGGCGTCTCCCTCGTTAACCTGTAATCAATGAAGTAGTTAAAAGGTCTGGGGTTGATTACAGGTGTGTGGTTTTGCATTTGGAAGCTGTTGCTGTGAACAGACAACATGCGGTCTAAGGAACTCTCAATTGAGGTGAAGCAGAACATCCTGAGGCTGAAAAAAAAGAAAAAATCCATCAGAGAGATAGCAGACATGCTTGGAGTAGCAAAATCAACAGTCGGGTACATTCTGAGAAAAAAGGAATTGACTGGTGAGCTTGGGAACTCAAAAAGGCCTGGGCGTCCACGGATGACAACAGTGGTGGATGATCGCCGCATACTTTCTTTGGTGAAGAAGAACCCGTTCACAACATCAACTGAAGTCCAGAACACTCTCAGTGAAGTAGGTGTATCTGTCTCTAAGGCAACAGTAAAGAGAAGACTCCATGAAAGTAAATACAAAGGGTTCACATCTAGATGCAAACCATTCATCAATTCCAAAAATAGACAGGCCAGAGTTACATTTGCTGAAAAACACCTCATGAAGCCAGCTCAGTTCTGGAAAAGTATTCTATGGACAGATAAGACAAAGATCAACCTGTACCAGAATGATGGGAAGAAAAAAGTTTGGAGAAGAAAGGGAACGGCACATGATCCAAGGCACACCACATCCTCTGTGAAACATGGTGGAGGCAACGTGATGGCATGGGCATGCATGGCTTTCAATGGCACTGGGTCACTTGTGTTTATTGATGACATAACAGCAGACAAGAGTAGCCGGATGAATTCTGAAGTGTACCAGGATATACTTTCAGCCCAGATTCAGCCAAATGCCGCAAAGTTGATCGGACGGCGCTTCATAGTACAGATGGACAATGACCCCAAGCATACAGCCAAAGCTAGCCAGGAGTTCATGAGTGCAAAAAAGTGGAACATTCTGCAATGGCCAAGTCAATCACCAGATCTTAACCCAATTGAGCATGCATTTCACTTGCTCAAATCCAGACTTAAGACGGAAAGACCCACAAACAAGCAAGACCTGAAGGCTGCGGCTGTAAAGGCCTGGCAAAGCATTAAGAAGGAGGAAACCCAGCGTTTGGTGATGTCCATGGGTTCCAAACTTAAGGCAGTGATTGCCTCCAAAGGATTCGCAACAAAATATTGAAAATAAAAATATTTTGTTTGGGTTTGGTTTTTTTGTCCAATTACTTTTGACCTCCTAACATGTGGAGTGTTTGTAAAGAAATGTGTACAATTCCTACAATTTCTATCAGATATTTTTGTTCAAACCTTCAAATTAAACGTTACAATCTGCACTTGAATTCTGTTGTAGAGATTTCATTTCAAATCCAATGTGGTGGCATGCAGAGCCCAACTCGCGAAAATTGTGTCACTGTCCAAATATTTCTGGACCTAACTGTATACGCCTCTGTCGTTGCCGGAATCGTTGGGGGGAATGCTGTGTGACGGTGTCCACACGACCGCCTTGGTCAAACAATATATTGCTGAACGATGTAGCGTCGCTTGTGAGATCGTTACGTATGACCGCTACAAAACGACCTATGAGCGATCTCGGCAAATCGTACCAACGATCTGGGCGTGTCACATCGCTAACGAGATCGCTAGCGATATCATTGTGTGTAAAGCGGCCTTAAAATGTGAAACTCAATAAGGGGAAAGAATTGCTGTATAAAGGGATCAACCAGTAGACTGGATAAATATAAATTAATTTTTATTGGTACAAAAAATTAAGTTTATGTATTCAAAAAAATCACACACAAGAAAAGTGATTAATTAAAAACATTTAAAAAGTCAAACAATAGACTCTCACCGTACACCCCATGCCTGGACCTATAATAAGGTACTAGCACAATATCCCTGTACAAAGTATAGGCAAAAACACCCAATATAATACAGACCAGTCAAATGCAAGAAAACATACATTTGCTTGTATGCGCAGATCCCTGGACTCTACACCATCTAGATTTTTTCTGACCTTCAGCAGTTGGTAACAAATCTTTTATGGGCAGCTTTATATTCTGATTGATTTTGGACCTTCTTTAGGTCCATGTAATAATAACAATAATAATAATAATATTTATTCATTTATATAGCGCTGTTAATTCCACAGCACTTTACATACATTGACAACACTGTCCCCATTGGGGCTCACAATCTATTTTGTGATCGATCTGGCTATGTCGGCACTCCCTAGTATAGGGTGATTTGACTGCCCTTCTGCTAGGTCTGTGGTCTATTATATTGTAGATTTAGATGGTGGTGTCAGATATGGCGACATTATTCTAATAGCACCTTTTAACTTCTATTTGCAAAAGTAACTGTATGTTATTTTGCATTTGACTGTTCTGTATTGTATTGGGTGTTTTTGCCTATACTTTGTACAGGGATTATTAATATTATTCTTATCGGTCCAGGCATGGGGTGTACGGTGAGAGTCTATTGTTTGACTTTTTAAATCTTTTTAATTACCGCAATCACTTTTGTTGTGTGTGATTTTTTTTGTATGCATAAACTTAATTTTTTGTACCAATAAAACTCAATTTATATTTATCCAGTCTACTGGTTGATCCCTTTATTCAGCAATTCTTTCCCCTTTTTGAGTTTCACATTTTACGAGATTATGACACTGTTCATCCCAAAAGGGTGCAAAGAAGGTTAAAGCCACAAAAATGATCAACTTTGCTCTTGGGCAAAATTCATCAATTCGTGTGCATCATTTTGAAGAATTTTGCACAAAAACCGGCAACAAACAGCAGATGACAAAAATGAAAAGTCTCACCTGTTTGTATTCCCTTATGCGGGCGTCACACGGGACGATCTATCGTGCGATTGCACGAGCGATCGTACCCGCCCCCGTCGTTTGTGCGTCACGGGCAATTTGTTGACCATGTCACACAAAGTCGTTAACCCCCGTCACACGTACTTACCTCCCGGACGACCTCGCTGTGGGCGGCGAACATCCTCTTCCTGAAGGGGAGGGACGTTCGGCGTCACAGCGACGTCACACAGCGGCCGGCCAATAGCAGAGGAGGGGCGGAGATGAGCGGGACGCAAAAATCCTGCCGCCCACCTCCTTCCTTCCGCATTGCCGGCGGGACACAGGTAAGCTGTGTTCATCGTTCCCGAGGTGTCACACAGTGAGATGTGTGCTGCCCCGGGAACAATGAACAACCGGCGCACAGAAGAAGAAATGCCATTTTGAAAATGAGCGACGATCAGGTGAGTATTTTTGCTCGTTCACTGTCGCTCGTAGCTGTCACACGCTATGATATAACAAACGATGCCGGATGTGCGTCACTTACGACGTGACCCCGCCGACATATCGCTCGATATATCGTACCGTGTGACGCCCGCATTAATCTCCCCCCCTCCTTCTTTGATTGACAGCTCTGGCTTTATAGAGCCAGAGAAGGGTGGAGATAGGGAGAAAGCCTGCAGGTGGGAAGGTGCACTTAACTGCTTGGCCCCGCCATGATGCACCGAGCACCTGTACTTGGTTTGAAGTCAATCTGTGGTGACGGAGTCCCTTTAAGTAATATTGAAGGTGCACTGGAGAGATGTATATTGCCTCCTTTACTGAAATCCTATCTAGCTGTAATCTATTAAGTTTCTGTTGTCAACTTTAATTAGGTCCAAGGAATGTATAAGGCCAGTACTGTGGGGTAAGGGCTGGTCCTGATCATGTTTTAGCCACAGATCAGTGTCTCCAACAGGTTTTCCCATCTACAACCCTGAAAAATGTGATTCATCCGTATATACTGACGAGGCCACTGGCTTTAATAAAGCAGAAGGAGTCACTTAGTGTCTAACTTCATTTTTGGCAATGTCCGCCTTTTCAAGCAGACACAAACACATGGTCAACTGCATTTCTGTGCCCACCTGAAAAAGGCAGACAATGCTGAAAATGAGGTGAAACAGCCTACAAAAATCATACAGGGGAATTATGAGTAGCACACCTTTTCACAATATGGCATTATGCTATAACACTAAATAACTGCAGCCTTTTCTTCATAGACTGGAAGACCCCTTTAAGTGAAGTGCTGGAAATCAAAAGACCCAAACACTATTCTTACTCAAGGATCCTATAAAATAATGCTCTGTACACCTACTCTTTGTGCCAGTCGTATATCTGGTGAATATTCCCAAAAACAATTTTGTCTTTTCCCTTCATGTCCTCAGGAATTCCTTGAGCATTCATGGTCGCCATATAACCCTGCAGAAACAAAAAGGTGACATTCAGCATTAACATCACTTTGTAACAAAAGCAAGATCTAAAAGAAACACAACTGTACTTATCCAAGGAGGCTCCTGAGAGCTGTGCACATTACCTCTAGGGAAGCTTGACTATCTTATGTCTTCGAACCATCACTGAAGTGTTCTGTTTTTTTTCTCACTGCTGAAGTGGCGCTTTAAATCTAAGTCCGTTGCCCCCACTCTCCTTTTTTTGGCGTTGCTCTGGTCCCACAGCGCCACCTTGTGCCCATAATTTTGGACGAGCTGGAAGTTAAACGTTACGTCACAAGTGGTCTATGCAAGTCTAGGAGAGCCAGAACGAGGCTCTCATAGAGTTGCATTGATTTGCTACTTCCGGCGAGATTCATGAAACACTGTGCCTGAGACCGACCAGAGCGAAGCTGGAAACAGATGAAGACGGTGCCAGGTGAGTATAAGACAGGGGTCAGAGGACTTACATTTAAAGCACAATTCCAGAGGTAAAATAAATAAAAACACACTGGTGCTTTAAAGCGCACACGCGAAAGTGGTGCTTTAAGTTACTTTTTGACATGTCTTCCAGACATAGAACTGCAAATAGAATTTTAGAAATAAGAATGGCCGTGTCATTCAAGCTATATCAGCTGTCACTCTTTCTGCATCTTTGCTCTATTCTGATACAACGATTTGCATGTGATGAAGAGCACACAGATAACTTAACGGTAATACTTAATACAGAACATAACTTCTCACTGTAGAGTTGTCACTCAAGAGTCCCATGTTTACGACTGCCCGGGTCATGTCATTCCGGAACAAATCAGTATATCCAAGTCCCAGCATGAGGCTATACACATCCCAAAAGGCTTTAGCTGGAGCACCCTGGCCCCCCACGTTCCTGTTTTCCATCGGCCCCATTTCCTGCTTGTGTTATATCAGCTGGGGTCTGTTTATTTCTCTTCTTTTCTATTTGTGACGCGGTAATAATGAAGTATCCTCACAATGAACCTTTTGAGCTGCAATAAACTACCTCAAACAATATATCACTGTCATATTAGACTTTAGTAAAATATGAGTGTCTTGGATTTTGTTTTTTTTTGCAGAGACATTTATACAAGCTGTACAGTGCTTTGAAAAAGTATTCATACCCCGTGAACTTTTACACATTTTTTCAAGTTACACCCACAAACTTAAATGTGTTTTATTTGATATATCAACACTAGGTAGCAAGTATTTGTGCAGTGTAAAGGAAATGATACATAGTTTTCTAAACATTTTAAAAATATAAATCTGAAAATTGTGATGTGCATTTGTATTCAACCCCCCAGAGTCAATACTTTGTAGGACCACCTTTCACTTCCATTACTACTGCAAGTCTTTAGGGGGATGTCTCTACCAGCTTTGTACATTTAGAGGCTGAAATTTTTACCCATTCTTCTTTGCGAAAAAGCTCTATGTCAGTGACATTGGATGATAAACGCCCGTGAATTGTAGTTTTCAAGTCCTGTCCCAGATTCTCAATAGGATTTATGTCTGGACTATGACCGGGCCATTCACACACATGAATATGCTTTGATCTAAACCATTCCATTATACAGTGCCTTGTAAAAGTATTCATCCCCCTTGGCATTTTTTTGTTTTGCCACCTCAGAACCTGGAATTTCACAGTTTTTTTGAGGGGTTGCATCAGTTCATGTAAAGAACATGTCAACAACTCTGAACATTTGTTTTTCTTTTTATTGTGAAGCAAAAACAAATAGCACACAATAACTAAAAACTTCAGTGTGCATAACTATGTCCTAATGTCAGTACTTTGTAGAGATTCCATTTGCCACAATTACAGCTGCAAGTCACTTTGGATAAGTCCTTATGAGCTTTTCCCATTTTACCACATTACCACGGGGATTTCTGCCCACTCCTCGAGGCAAAACTGCTCCAGCTCCTTCAAGTTAGATCGTTTCCTATGGTGAATATGGTAATCTTTAATTCTGACCACAGATTCCCAACTGGATTAAAGTCTAGACATCGACTCAGCCACTCCAATACATTTACAAATTTCACCTTAAACCAATCGAGCATTGCTTAAGCAGTATTTTTTGGCTCAATGCCTTGTTAGAAGGTGAACCTCCGTCCAAGTCTCAAATCACTGACAGAAAGAAACAGGTTTTGCTCAAGAATATCCCTGTAATTTGCACAATTTATCTTCCCCTCGATCCGGACCATTTTCCCTGTCTGTGCTGCTGAAAAACATCTCCACTGCATGATGCTGCTTCCACCATGTTTCACTGTGGGAATGGTGTCCTTGGGGTGATAAGCTGTGTTGGTTTGGCAACAACACAGCTGCCTTGGCGTGTGCCTGGGCTTATAGTTTTGGCAGGTTTGTTGTGATACCATGTTCTCTCCATTTCATCATAATGGATTTGAATGTGCTCCAAGGAATCATAAGATTAGGATATTTTTTAGATCCCAACTCTGACTTGTCCTTCTCAACAACTTTGTCTCTGACTTGTTTGGAGATCTCCTTGGTCTTCATGGTGGTATTTGGTTAGTGGTGCCTCTTGCTTAATGGTGTTGCAGCCTCTGTGTCCTTTCAGAAGAGGTGTGCATATACTAACAGACCATGTGACATGCAGACTGCACACAGGTGGAGTTTCTTCAACTAAGCAAAAAATTTTAGGGGCTTCATAGCAAAACTAGTGAACATTTGTACAGGGCACTGTAGCTCTGGCAGTAAGTTTAGGCTTGTTGTCTCACTGGAGAGTGACCACAGTCTCAAATATTTTGCATCGTCTAACAGCCTCTTTTCCTCAAGGATTGCCCTCCATTTAGCTCCCTCCATCTTTACATCAACTCAGACCAGCTTCTCTGTCCCTGCTAAAGAAAAGACTCCCCACAGCATCATGTTGCCACTATGTTTCACAATGGGGATGGTGTTTTCAAGTTGATGTGCAGTGTTAGTTTTTTGCCACATGTAGCATTTTGTATTCAGCCCAAAAAGTTCTACTTTGGTCTCATCTGACCAGCGCACCTTCTTCCACATGTTACCTGTGTCTCCTACATAGCTTTTTCCAATATGCAAACAAGACTTATTATAGTTTGCTTTCAAAAATTATTTTTCTTCTTGCCACTCCTCCAAAAAGGCCAGATTTGTGAAGTATATGACTAATAGTTGTCCTGTGGAAGGACAGATTCTCCAACTTGAGCTGTGGATCACTGCAGCTCCTCTAGTGGCCATGGTCCTCTTGGCTGTTTCTGTAATTAGTGCTCTTTTTAGGTGGACGGCCAAGTCTTGGTAATTTTGCAATTGTGCTATACTCTTTCCATTTTTGGATGATGTATTGAACTGCTTCATGAAATGCTAAAAGCCTGACCTATTTTTTTTTATAACCTAATTCTGCTTTAATAGAGAATTTTATACTTACCTGTCTCCGGTGCTGCTTTCTATGCAGAAGTAACAGCAGCGCAGGAGACAGGTAAGTATACCAGTTCATGCTGTCTGTGTGCTATCTGGATAGAACAGAGACAGCACAACTAAAACATACACACGGACGCACACACACACATGCGCACCTTCACCACAGGACCGTGCAAAACATTAGTGTTTTGCACGGACGTGTGAAGGAGGCCTTGTGGGATATGAACGTTAAACACAAATACACTTCAGATTATCTCTCTGTATGAGGGCATATGTCACAATGTAACGATTGCTATTCTACCATTTCAATCATGATTCTTGCCCTATATAAAGACTGACATTGTTTGCTTGTCATGATCGCATCATTTAGTGTCACGCAGTTACTGTGAGGGTTCCACCAGGTATAAGAGAACCCCCAGCGAGCTCCGCAACACACAGGATACTCAGGAACAAGATACAGGGGGTCCTAGCACATGGTAGAGGGGAACGGGTTCGTCTCCTTCACTAACCTGAGGCTGATTCCTGCACTGTCTAATGTCCCTAGACATTTCCTTCCCCTGTTGCCAATCACATGCCTAGGCCCTGAACTCATCTTGGCAAGTGAGAAGGCCTGCAAGAACACTAGTCTCACCACTACAATAATACAACACAAGGGGAGGGATGTGGGCAGGGAAGAGACTGGCTCCTTCCAAAGAGGTCAACATAAGAATGATAAGATTCTATAACCGGCATCAGATGGTAAGATATGTGACTATTTATAGAAAAGGGGAGTGATCACAAAGAGCGCACCAGAGATTAAAGCTCCAAAGGATAGCCAAACAGGAAAGAGTCCTTAACCCCTACAACACCACAAGAAAGCAGATACATTTAAACACAAGCTGCAGACTTGCACACACTAAGGTGTTATGACCCTCTGGTCCCAGACTCGCAACAGGTCTCCCCAGAGCGGGGAACACCCATGACATTCAGCCTTTAAATGATTATCTGCCCATGTACCAATCGTTACATACTCAGATAACACAGCACTGGGATATTAAAGGGGGAAAAAGTTGATTTGACATCTAACTTGACATTCATCAATCGCTTGTGCACCGTTTTCTAAATCCTTTTTTTAAGAGATAACCTTCTGTGTCAAGTTATGAAGACGATGCTTTCTGAGACATGATAAACTTTGCTACATCTGTAGCTTGGAATGCTTTTTTCTGTATATGTGAAATTTAACCCTGTAACTCCCCTTGAGTACACCTAAGAGCACAGCAGGTGTACACATATTACTTTCTATGACATTTGAGAAAAAATAGCAAACGCTTCCATAAAGCACGCAGAGCATGCACAGCTATGCCTTTCCACCTGGTCAGTTACTGTACTGTACATAGTACAACACCAGAGTTATAACTAGGGATGATCGAACATCACAAATATTCGGCTTCGCGAATATTCGACGAATAGGTCGCCGCTATGCAAATATTCAATGAGCAATGTAAGTCTATGGGAAGCCAGAATAGTTGCTATTCGGCAACTATTCAGGTGTCCCATAGACTTACAATGCGCATCGAATATTCGCAAATAGTGGAATAGCGGCGACCTATTCGTTGAATATGGGCGTAGCCGAATATTTGAGGTATTCGATCATCCCTAGTTATAAACTTTATAGTACAAAATATGATGTATTCTGCTATATATTATATATGTGATTATAATGTATTTGTACAGAGAATTAGAAACAAAATAAATGTCTGACTTGAGGCCAAGAAAATAATCTCTAGGAACTTCCCGTCATCATTTATTTATCAGGATGCAGCCCTGAGGGACCACACATTCACTATGTAGAGACATTTAAAGATGGGGAAAATAATTAGTAAGGATTCAGTTTTTGTCAGAGTATACAAATCTTAATTAATGATATCCCAGAGGAGTCACACATAAGCAATGGCTCGGTACACATCTCACTGGCCTGTATTCTATGAACAAGCATTGGCGCCGGCTTCATTCATATTTGGTGGAAGGGAGGCAACCGAGCTCAGTGCAGATGAAGAGTTAAGCGGGCTTTACACGCTACGACATCGCTAATGCGAAGTTGTTGGGGTCACGGAATTGGTGACGCACATCCGGCCGCATTAGCGATGCCGTTGCGTGTGACACCTATGAGCGATTTTGCATCGTCGCAAAAACGTGCAAAATTGCTCATCGGTGACATGGGGGTCCATTCTCAAATATCGTTACTGCAGCAGTAACGAAGTTGTTCCTCGTTCCTGCGGCAGCACACATCGCTCCGCGTGACACCGCAGGCACGAGGAAGCTCTCCTTACCTGCCTCCCGGCCACAATGCGGAAGGAAGGAGGTGGGCGGGATGTTCGTCCCGCTCATCTCCGCCCCTCCGCTTCTATTGGGCGGCAGTTCAGTGACGCAGCTGTGACGTCGCTGTGACGCTGAACACACCGCCCCCTTAGAAAGGAGGCGGTTCGCCGGTCACAGCGACGTCGTCGGGCAGGTAAGTACGTGTGACAGGTCTGGGTGATGTTGTGCGGCACGGGCAGCGATTTGCCCGTGTCGCACAACATATGGGGGCGGGTACCCACGCTAGCGATATCGGTACCTTTAGAAATATGAAAAAATCAGAAAAGCTGAGTTTTCTGTATACACCAATGTAACAATGTACAGAGCACTTCATCTTACCTCTACTATTTGGCCCAAGTCTTCGACATACATCTTCTCTGTTTCTACTAATTCCATTAAGACATACCTGCAAGAAAGCGTGAAAAATGGAATTTATTAAACACACTAAAAAGTAATGTTATGTGCACATGCTCTGCATGTACAGCAAATTGTTTTGCTGCAAAAGTCAGAGTGTAAGTGAGAAAAAAAACCTTGTGTAAAATAAGTTTTTACTTGCTTTTTTTCCTCTTTCATTTCAATGCAAATTGCTGAAACAATTTACTGCTACAGATGTGAAAAAAATCACATCTGCACGTTAAAAAATAAATAGCATGTGCATGAGAGTACAGAAATCCCATTCACTTTGCTGGTACTGTAAAACTTTTTGGTTTTTTTCAGCGGCATAAATGTGAGGGAGAAAAACTATGTATGAACAAGCCCTATGTGTGAAGTTGCACTATTTTAAAGGTATAACTCAAGGGATTAAAAATAATCGATTAGTCAATAGGCTCTGAAAACCGTGATGCAATGGGCACTGCATCCTTGGTATCATAGGTACCATAATATACTATACATGAAACCAAACTTCAGACTTGGTCCCACAGCGGCATCATTGTTGTCAGCAATGTATCCAGCAGGGCTGCAGATGGCAGAAGTCACCAAGTAGCCCTACCTTGCGTGAGCTGCCGCTACTATGTCAATCCTCTGTCTCTGCAGACATACTGCCAGCATGATATTAAATTTAACAATCCTACTAAGCCGTCCAGAGATCTTCCACTCAGTGTAGCCCATGTGAGATGGAAAAGATACATAGCACACTTTTAGTGTGGTGTCCGGTATTGTCAAGAACTACCATGGGAAAGACCAGTAAGTGAGCCGAGTGCCTGAAGTGCTTGCCACAATTTATGCTTATGAATCTCATGCTGCCTGAAGACTTTGCTAAGCAGACCATCATTGGTGGCACTTTAAGGCCACGTGCACACATTCATTATTTGGTGAATTTTTTACCTCAGTATTTGTAGCCAAAACCAGGAGTGGGTATAAAATTGCAGCAGTGGTGCTCGTGTTATACTTTTCCTTCAATTGTTCCCCTTCTGGTTTTGGCTACAAATTCTGAGGTAAAAAACTCACCAAATATTCAACGTGTGCATGTGGCCTTAAGGCCGCTTTACACGCTGCAACATCGCTCAAGCGATCTCGTTGGGGTCACGGAATTTGTGACTCACATCCGGCCGCTTTAGCGATGTCGTTGCGTGTGACACCTATGAGCGATTTTGAATCGTCGCAAAAACGTTCAAAATTGCTCATCGGTGACATGCCCCCCTATTCTCGAATATCGCTGCTGCTGCAGCTAGCGATGTAGTTCCTCGTTGCTGCGGCAGCACGCATCGCTATGTGTGACATTGCAGGAACGAGGAACCTCACCTTACCAGCGCCCGCCGGCAATGAGGAAGGAAGGAGGTGGGCGGGATGTCACGTCCCGCTCATCTCCACCCCTCCGCTACTATTAGGCGGCGGTTCAGTGACGCTGTTGTGACGTCGCTGTGACGCTGAACAAACCGCCCCTTTAGAAAGGAGGCGGTTCGCCGGTCACAGCGACGTCGCTAGGCAGGTAAGTAGTGTGACGGGTCCACGCGATGTTGTGCGCCACGGGCAGCGATTTGCCCGTGTGGCACAACCGATGGGGGCGGGTACGCACGCTAGCGATATCGGTCGTATAAAGCGGCATTTAGGCTGTGTGCCCATGATGAGTTTTTGATGCTGCATATTTTAGCTGCATCGTAAATGCATCTTCTTAGGCCACGTGCACACATTGAGTAATTGGTGAGGTTTTTACCTCACTATTTGGAGCCAAAACCAGGAGTGGGGAAATCAGAGGAAAAGTAGAATTTTTTTACCCACTTTTGGTTTTGGCTACAAATACTGAAGTAAAAACTCACCAAACACAGTGTGTGACGGCCTAAGAAAGAGAAATTTATAAAGCACCATTCTCAAGCTCCTCAAACCAGTGTCCATGAGGAAGTGAAGAATTTTACTTTCACAGTGAAAGCCGCTTGTGCAGTGTGACAGGGACGACTTGCCTCACTTACTGAAGCAGCTGAGACTACACTAAAGCTATGTGCGCACTTTGCGTTTTTTAATGCGTTTCCGCAGCGTTTTAAACTGCAGCGTTTTAATGCCAAAATGCATGTGTTTTGATTTTCAAGCAAAGTCTATGGGTAATTGTGATTTCTTGTGCGCACAATGCTGTTAAAAACGCAGCGTTTCAGTTGCTGAAAATTTGGCAGAAACTCAGCGTTTAAAGAAGCAGCATGTCAATTGTTTTTGCCATTTTGGCAGCGTTTTGCTAACATTAGAGTCAATGTGAACTTTCAAAACGCAACCAAAATCAAATTCCCAGCGTTTAACATGCTTTTTTGATGCAGAAAACATGCTTTTTTGACAAAATAAACGCATGCCTTTTTGACTTTATAATAAGGGCATGATATGTCCCTTTACACACACACATAGTCCAACAATTAAATTAATGAAAAAGCATAATTTAACGTTATTTTATGCATGAATATTATAAAACAGTTATAATTTTAATAAAATAATCTATTTTGTGCATGATTAAATCATGATATTTGTTATCTTATTTTCCCGTTTTTTTCATAGTGTTTGAATGTTTAAACTTTATTTAGCAGTGAATTTGTATTCAAAACGTATCTGACTTTAAGCAATGAAAAAGCATGTAAATCGCGGTAAAAACGCAGCTAAAACGCGGCTAAAACGCAAGTGTATTTTTAGCGTTTTTGTGGTCAAAACCAAATTTGACAGAGACATTTTCTGCCAGAGGATACGTTTAGAATTGCAAGAAACTCAACACAAAGTGTGCACATAGCCTTAGGCATTGCCTGCATGTGTTTTTTAGTAAGACTACATAAGTGGTGTTCAGTCCTGTCATGCTGGCCTTTCTGTGGGCAGCTGGAAAGTAGTGACGGGTGCTGGTTCCATTGCTGTCACTTAAGCGTTTCTGTGCCTCATCAAGTCTGTGACTTAGGGCGTTTTTCCATCTGCGATTTTCTTGTGCGAGAGAGATCCGATAAAAAATCTGATTGCACTCGCACCAGTGTTAATCAATAAGACAGTTTCATCTGTCCTGTTTTTTCTCCACTTGAATCGTGCTGTCGGTACAATCGCAGCATGCTGCGATTTGCACTGAGCCTCGGCTCACGTGTGTGTAAAATCGCACTGCACTCGAATGTTATATGACTGCAGTGCGGTGCACGCAATGACAGACAACGGAGGAGATGGGGAGAAAGTGCTCCCTCCATCTTCTCTGCTCCTGTGATACGATCTCAAGATCGCATCACAGTCGCATGACCCTCGGCTGACACCCGCATTAGAGGGTCATTAGCATATCGCTTCAGATGCTCTCGCATCGGAAGCGGTACGCAAGTGGAAAAGAGCCCTTAAACCGAGCCTCCACCTCGAGACTGAAAAGTGACTATAGAAGCCACCTCTACCGTCTCCCAACCTTGTGTCCTCTGTTTTTCTCCTGTTGTCATCTCTGTTCACATTGTCTTTCTTTTTCTCCTGTTTCCAAAATGGGGAGGGCAGTATAAGGCAATGTGCGCACAATGAGTATTTGGTGCAAAAATTTCTGCAACATATCTGCATCTTCTGTCAGAAAAATGCACCAGAAATGAGGTGTGCTTATGCTGCATTTTTGCTCCGTTTTTGGTGCGTTTTTTACCATATGCTTTTCCTACTGAAATCAATGGGTAGAAGAGCTGAAAAACGCAGGGAAAAATGCACCAAGAATTGACATGCTGCAGATCTGCAAGGAAAAAGTAAGCAACGTGCGCACAGCACTTCAGAATTCTCATTGACTTTGATAAGGTTATGCATGGAGATTTGTGACAAAACTGCACTAAAAAATGCATGGTGTGCACATGGCCTTAGGGGCACTTTGCACACTGCGACATCGCAGGTGCGATGTCGGTGGGGTCAAATTGAAAATGACGCACTTCCGGCATCGCATGCGACATCGCAGTGTGTAAAGGATGGATGATACGATTAACGAGCGCAAAAGCGTCGTAATCGTATCATCGGTATAGCGTCGGCGTAATTCATAATTACGCCGACGCAATGGTCCGATGTTGTTCCTCGCTCCTGCGGCAGCACACATCGCTGTGTGTGAAGTCGCAGGAGCGAGGAACGTCTCCTACCGGCCTCACTGCGGCTTCCGTAGGATATGCGGAAGGAAGGAGGTGGGCAGGATGTTTACATCCTGCTCATCTCCGCCCCTCCGCTCCGATTGGCCGCCTGCCGTGTGACGTCACAATGACGCCGCACGACCCGCCCCCTTAACAAGGAGGCGGGTCGCCGGCCACAGGGACGTCGCACGGCAGGTGAGTGTGTGTGTGAAGCTGGCGTAGCGATAATTTTCGCTACGCCAGCTATCACCACATATCGCTGCTGCGACGGGGGCGGGGACTATCACACTCGGCATCGCAGCATCGGCCTGCGATGTCGTAGTGTGCAAACCCCGCCTTAGTGTAAACCACATGTCCACTGGCTTTCTAGTGCTGTGAGATAGGAGGAAAGAGTGGATCAGATGCTCACTGCACAGCACAGGCCACTCTGGCAGCCATCTTGGAAGTAGGAGGAAAGGATAGCCGATCTGAGCAGAGGAGGTAGCGAGACACAAATTAATGGCACAGGGTCGGGAGATTATACATGGGGAATCTATGGTCCCTTTTCTGTTCCAGTGTGGAGGGTCGCTCTAAATGTTAATGTGATCAACAAGAAGTCCGGTGTGACTTAACGAGTCGATTATATTCATGACATGCAGACATCCCCTCCACGTGGAGAAAGCAGTGAATCGGAGACTAATGGCCAGGAAAAGCCTGCCGCTCATAAACACTGAGGACTCCTCTGTATGTAAGATCACTAATACTGCAGTATGTGAACACTTAAAGGGAACCTGTCTTGTTGAAAAAAAAATCTGATCTGTGAGCAAAACGCCATAGAGTAGAAGCAGCTAATTAGAATGATGGACTTTTTGTAGGAAACGTTACCGTAAAGCTTGCATTTTATTGGTTGAAATTCCTGGTGTATATTACCATAGTCCAGTGGGCGGTGCTACACCGTGATTGATGGGCTTCCCTGTATGACTGTGTAGCGCCCCATTGGGCACTACAGGGAACTGCATCCTCTTGGGGATGCAGGACCTGCCCCCTGGGACCTGGAGTACCAGTGCCAATTACATCAAAACACGACCAAAATCCTAGTTCTCCACTCCACACTGGGCATAGAGGGTTAACCATGTAAGGGGATAGTCGCCATGGGAACGAATTATTGGGTATAGCCAGACTGGTGGGAGGAGTCAGTCAGTCGGTACTGGGTAGTGAGTCGAGTAGCACACAGGAGAGGTGTGCGGACGTGCCTGAGCTGGGTCCGTGTAACGGTGACCCCGGAGGCACAGGAGAGAGATCGCCAGGACGGGTACCGGAGATACCGCTGGGACCTGAGCACGCAGGGGGAACAGGGCCCCTAGGTCAAGCGTCAGTTTCAAACGGTTTGATAAATCCCTGCCCGGTGAACACACCTTCACGGACTTCACCGAACCAAATAATCCGGGGGCATCAGCAGTAAACTAGGATCAGGGTTTGGAAACTTACCTTTCCGCAGGGTCCGCACTGCCCGCCATACGGAGAAGGAGACTGTACCCCAAAGAGACAGTCGGGGCCCCCAAACGCTCCACTCTACGGGGACCAAATCAACTGAGAGTGCCGGGGACAGAGCAACCTGGGTCACTACATTGGCACTGGTCCTCCAAGTGACCTGAACCAACAACCCCTGGGTTCATAGTGAGTAGAGACTGTTAAAGACAACCTGGTGTGGTCTCCATTATTACCCCCGTTACATCTCCCAGGCACAGCCCTACATGCGGAGAGCCTACCATCACAGCTGCTACTACCACCAGCCCTGGCAGTACCCACATTCAGCAGCGGCAGTTCTCCATCCTTAATCGCAACCCGCAGGTGGCGTCACATGACAAAAACTCTTATCTCCCCTGTAAATACCCCCCTTTACAAAAGAGCCCAAGGGCACGGAACCGGGCAACAGTCACCAGAGTGACATTGCCATTTGTTACTACCTGGGACCGAGTACCCCATATCCATGGGCGCTACAACTGCATACAGATAAATGTTAATCACTAGTATGACCGCCCACTGGACATAGCAACATCAGAGATTTCAAGTTAAGTTATACTTATTATAAGTTATACTTAACCTTTTCCAACAAACCTATATATAATTCTTCTCAGCTGCGCCTTCTCTACATCATGTAGTCCACAGATTGGACTGACTGTATAATGTGATAGGTGCCCTAAGTGATAGAAGATTGAAATCAGAGAGTCTCTCACTACTCAGGGGTTGTACACTGAGCAACCTGCTGTTTTTACCCTTTTTGGGTATCTTTTGTATGCCCTTATTTAAAAAGCCACTGTCTAAAACAATGGTGCTTTCAGTCTGGTAGATGAAAGTGTTCTGCTACATAGCACCACCACTACCATATCAAAATGTCCGTGCCATGTACCGAAAGTGTATTTAACGAGAAACTGTGGTTGGTATAATACATTTGATATGTAGTACTGCATTTCTCATGTAACTGTGTATGTTTTGCACAGTAATACCTCAATAACTAAATAAGCTAGCCAAGTATGGTTACCCGTAATCCAAAGGAAAACCACAGATCACGTATCACAATGTCAAATCCCAAACTCAGCACTACTAATCTGACAAAGGCGGTCTGCCATATACACACTTCCAGAAAGCTTATGTGTCAGCTTAACTGATTAATACCAGCAGTCTGGATGGTCCCGCTCTCTAGTTCTTAAATTAGAAGCGGCACATGAATGTCATCACTTACAGAACTAATAGGGGATGTTGGGCTGCAGTGACAGCGGCCATTACATTCAACGGCTCAGTAATGACCGAAGTCAAGCTCAATCCATAATCTGAATCAAAGGCTGAGGGTGGTAAGTGAGGAAAGAGCCACAGATTGGACACGTCCCCCGGAACCCACTTCTATTGTTACATAGTAGGGAAGTCGGTGTTTCTTTTCCTCAGTTATTTATCAGCAGAGCAGCGTTTCCCTCCATACATATCAGCCAAGCTATGGCACTAACTCTATATACCACTTACCCTAAGGTCCCTATTTATAGAGAGAATTTCCACTATGAGCTCTTTTCACTTACATTTGTTTCTATGGAATTTGGTTATCAAGTAATATGATCACCTATCTCACCCTCAAAGCTTGTTCTATCTAGCTTTGCTGCCTAAAACCAAATGTCTGTCAATTTCCCCGGTCCCAGTGTTTTCACGCTAGAGAACATTGACTGTTCTGAAATTGTGGCATCCATGGACACCACAAGACCTCAGATGGTGTATGGTATCAAAGGGTTAGAAGAGAATCTTTAAAAATTAGTTGATCAGTGAGCGCTATTCAGTTCCACATCAGGATATGAGTGGCGCAGATGACATCACATCGGCACATAACTGCTGGGAAATCCTGCCCTTTCCATAAGGGATGTGCAGACATGATGTCATTGCCGCTACTCACACCCAATGCAGAAGTGAGCAGTGCTGGACAACCTCTTTAAAGGTGTTTTCCGGTTATCAATTATAGGTGATAACTTGTTGATCGGTAAATGTCTCATCACTGGGACCCGCACCAATCTGCAGATCAGGGAATTTCAATCCCTGACAATGAACTTTTATCCTTATTACAAAATTGTGCAGCAGATTGTACACCAAATTGTCACACTTTGGGGCCACTGAAAATAGCTAAGGACAATGCTTAGCAGCCACGTAGGGAGTGAATGAAGAAGTGGTCAAGAATGCACACTGCAGCTCCATTCTAACATAGACAAAAGTTCCCAAATCTGCTGATCAGTGCAGGTCACAGCGGTCAGAGCCCCCAACGTTCAACAAGTTATCACCAGAAAACCCCTTTGAGTCCTTTGAATTCCATAGTGTGGCTACCATGGACGTCTTTTTCCAGTAAATCACACAAACCTAATTCCATTGCTCCCTGATCCCGTTCTGATGCTCTTATCTCTATTGTAGATGCACTCGTGGGTTGGTATGGGTCAGCTTGATACTTTGAACAGTCTGTCGCTAAGAAGCCCTATATGCAGCAAGATGTGATGTACTGGTTGTTTTGACAACTAGCACCATAGCCAATGTTACACATGCCATTTTTCCTGCTTCTGAGGGTTCGCTCACATCTACTTATAAATAATCGCTCCGATACTCATCCAGAAAAGTGAGAAGAATGTCATGTGTATGTGATGCGAATGCTATGCAAGTGTGCAATTTTTTCTCGCCTAGCATCCGTATGACATGTGTTTTTAACATCATCTTTTACATCCTAAAATACTTTATGTAAATTCTTGCTAATTGTCAGAAATGAAGGAATCAAATATAGATAGATACTGTACATAGCTAGACAGATACGTTTATTTTTTATATAAATTTAAAAAACAACGTAAGGACCCCTCTACCTTTGATAACCAGCAAAGGTAAAGGAGGCTGATATTATCGGCCTTGGAAGTTTCATGGTTATTGTGCCTTTCCCAGCCTAAAAAAATACCAAATCACAGCTGCCTCAGAAGTTTCCCATCACATTAAATTCCTGAAGTCACCAATCATCACAGTAGCCGGGTGTTGCGGAGCGCAGCGGTTGCCGGGAGTAGTTGCTGTTTAAAGTCTATGGAGCCTTGTTTTGAGGCTTCATAGCTTTTGGTCTATGTAAACAAGGAAAATAGTTGGAACCGCTGGACTACCTTGAAACTTTGATTTTGAATAAAATGGTGAACGACGGACAGTCTCTTGTTTTTATTTCTCTCTTTCTATGTCTTTCAGATTTCCATTTGTGGACTACATTGAAATCCCTGAACTACATTTGACCTGCAAGTGTTTGGTTTTTTTTGGTGAGCCAGGAAAAGAGCTGGGGAGTGTTTTTTCAAATAAACTATTTTTGTGTATTTTTTCTTTTTACTTACTGGGTTTGTAATGAGGGTGTCTGATAGACACCTCTCCATTACTAACCCCTGGGCTTGATGCTAGCTGACACTACACAGCTGACATCAACCCCAACAACCATTACCCCAATTGCCACCGCATTAGGGCAATTGGGAAGAGCCACGGCAAAGCGTCAGAATTGGCGCATCTAATGTGATGCGCCACTTCTGGGGCAGCTGCGGGCTGTTAGATTTAGGCTGGGTAGGGCCCAATAACCATGGACCTTCCAAGCCTGTTCATATGACTTTGCATCTGTCTGTTTAAAATAGGGGTGACCCCACGTTGTTTTTTTTTTATTATTTATTAGGTTACATCAGGCTAAACACCCATTAGTGCCACATTAAAGACACCAAAGGGTGCGAGTTTATAATACGTAAGGGGGTTGTGACATTATATAGCTGCAGAATATCTATCTATTCTATCTATCTATCTTTATGTCACCTATCTATCTATCCATCAATAGCTTTATTTTATATTATTATTTTTTTCCTCTTTAAATGTGTGTGAAAAAATTGAATGCCCCACACATGCTCAGTATGCCATCTATTTTTTTTTTCTTTCCCCCGGAGACTTGCATTGGCGAGTCTCGGCCAATATATGTGGCCATACGCGGTGTGCTTCAATTTTTTTCCCTAGCTGAGGAAAAACTTGCTAATGAAAAATGTCTCAATGAATAACATTGGTGCGAGTGCAATGCAATGTTTTCTTACAGATGTGCGCGAACCGTAACACAAAGTTCAGGAAACCGATTGTTCACTTGCTGCCTAATATATGTCACCCTATGACAAGTGCATGTGCAATGAAATACCATTACTGGGTATACATATAATGTATAACACACTATATTTTCTGCCCGCCCCATATACCCAAAAAGGACTCACTTACATACTCTTTTCTAAGGCACTCTTCCTTTCTTCTTCTGTTTCTTCGGGGGGATAGGAGGAAGCAACAGATGTTGATATTTCAGAAGCTATAGACTCATTTTCCTTGGAGTCCGAGAGGTAGGACATGTGCGGATCCTGAAAAGGAAAGAATCATCCATCTATGTCAATGAAGCATAACATTTTCATGATGTTGTTTATCCATTCATCAGTATGATGTACCGTCCTGACACTGCCGTGCAGAAGTTTGTGAGAGATAAAATACTTATAATTCTTCCAGAGTAGAATGAATTCAAAACAAGGCACCGGTACATAGATAGAATTCATGTTTTTTTGCACTATTTTTTATGCTACTTGTTGCACTCTTGGAAAAGCATAATTGAAATCTGGGCAGCATATAGCATCAAGTCTAAAGTTACGATAATCTAGCGCATGCAGTCATTATTAGATGATATGGTGGTCTTCATCACATCATGACAAGTAACTGCAATATAATGTGACGTATTACAACCTGCACAATTGGTTGCGCCTGTAATGAGATGATTTAGGACAAAAAGAACATTTTTGGAGCAAATCTCCATTACATCAATCTAGTATAGTCAACACATGCAAAATGCATATATAAAAGTATATATATGTTATATGCACTTAAAGGGACTTTGTCAGCAGGTTTTTGCTATCTCATCTGAGAGCAGCATAACATAGAGACAGAGACCTAGGTCGCCATAGAGTTCAAGTCCTCTTCCTCTCTGAAGAGGCAATTTGCCTATGAAGAAGGAGGCTGACATAGCTAATAAACTAAAGGGTACTTTACACGCTGTGATATCGGTATCGATATCGCTAGCGAGCGTACCCTCCCTCGTCGTTTGTGCGTCACGGGTAAAATTGTTGCCTGTGGCGCACAACATCGCTAGGACCCGTCACACTACTTACCTGCCTTGCGACGTCGCTGTGACCGGCGAACCGCCTCCTTTCTAAGGGGAAGGTTTGTTCGGCGTCATAGCGACGTCACTAAGTGGCCGCCCAATAGCAGAGGAGGGGCGGAGATGAGCGGCGCAAACATCCCGCCCACCTCCTCCCTTCCTCATTGCGGGCGGCCGCAGGTACGGTGAGTTTCCTCGTGCTTGTGGTGTCACACATAGCGATGTGTGCTGCTGCAGGAACGACAAACAACCTCGCTACTCACTTGTCAACGATTTTTGGTGTTGGAGCGACCTCTCCAATACCAACGATTTTTACCTCTTTTGCGATCGTTTTAGGTCGCTCAGAGGTGTTACACGTTGCGATGTCGCTAGCGACGCCGGATGTGCGTCACAAACAACGTGACCCCGACGATATATCATTAGCGATGTCGCAGCGTGTAAAGCACCCTTTAGTCAGAAGAGTTCACTTCAAACACATCCCTAGTTATTGTATCAGGATAGACCTGGAAGTGGATCAGACGAGCGCTGAAACAAGGTCACCTATCAAAATGAATGTATATCAGTTGTAATTTAATTAATTAGCATAAGCAAAACAGTTAAATCACTTTAATTTTTCTGGACAGTCCCTTTAAGTCCTTATGCATAACAGAGATATGTACATGTAGCTGACAGAGGTACACAGAGCCCTTGTGCCGACCTATAGCGTTTGCTATATTATAGTTTGCTAAAGACCATGCTGTAATTTCTTCTTTAAAAACTTTAAACAGGTTGTCCCCAACTTTAAAAGTTAAACCTAATGGGCCAATGATGATGTAAAAAATAAATAACTATACAAACCTCCTGGACCAGCGCTGCTCTTTGACACTTGGTGTTGTGTTCCATGACAGTCTCTAGGCATCAACATCTGGTGAGGGATGTCTCTTGACTGCTGCAGCCAAACAGAGGCTCTTGATCGGCTGCAGCCTTCACATTTTGTCGAAAAAGAAATGTTTGTTCCCATTTGGAAGAAAGCTATAGAGGTCACCTGACACCAACAAGGAAGGTTAATATCAGGAGATTGATGGAGGACACAGTTCCAAGAGTAGTGGAGTGACCCAGGTCCGGCAGGGGAGTATATTTTTACTTTTTTATTGCTTACATGACTCTAGGCCAATTATTTAACTGTTATTTAGCTTGTAAAGTAGGGAACAACCCTCTTATGAATATTGTACGTGCTCCTCACAAGGAAAGTTGGGTTCACATATTAATTTTTTTTATCAATATACTAATAAGTTCTTGGCACAAACTGCAGATTTTTTCATACTAAATGTAGTAAATTTTGGGAATTTTGGTACAAATCTAAATATCATTGAGAATTAAAGCCAGTCCAAAATGCAGCAAATGTATTAAGTGGAAGAGTCATTGAATACGTTTTGTGCAATTGGCTTCACTTTAGAGTAGGTAATAAAATTCCAATAAAACTTATAGGGGTATTCCCTTCTCCAAGATCCTAATATGTAGTACTGTAGGTGTAGTAATAATAATAATATTAGCAAATACCTCCAATTAGAAATTTAGTATAGTTTTCTATATTAGCTATGTCACTTACCTAATGTGCATGTGCCCTATATGCGTGGCCGTAACCATGGATACCTAAGCTACTGCAATGCCCCACACATGAGGTAAGAGACTTGGCTAATCAGAAGAACTATACTACATTTATAATTGGAGGTATTTGCAAATATTATTGTTATTACACCTACTACATATTGGGATAGGATCTTGGAGATGGGAATAATCCTTTAATAATTCTCTGTACCTGATCTAAATAGATGTTATTCTGATAAAACTGATGAAGACTCATGAAAAACTCATAACATGTTGGAAACAACCTCGAGAAACACAATACAATACCAGGAGCAGAGTACTCTACATGAATTCTGTTGTGTATTACTCAGCGCACCTCTACAAAAAATAGATAAAAAGACTATAGAGTCAGACACATAAGGTAATTGCCTCCCAGTTCTATACATTATTGATCAGCACAAGAAATGCTGGCACTGAAGACATTCTGGTAAATGTCATAATAGCTTTCTTCAAAGAAGTAAAAGCAGGAGGCTCTGGGGACTGAAGAACTTGCTTTTCCCTCAAAAAACTGTGTATATTGCCTACTTTGGACACATCATACAAAAGAGAGCAATCACTGAAGAAGGACATCACGGGTGGAAAAATAGAAAAAACAAGGTGATGAGGAAGACCAGCAACCCAATGGCTTGATACAATGAATACAATGGTGGAGAAGACCCTGGTGGACCTATCTAGGCTGCACAAGATCGATCTTTCTAGAGAACGTTCAGCCATCAATTCGTCTTACTCAAAATCTAGCAGAAGGCTGTTAAATAATAATAATATTCTAGACATGGCTGCTGGATAGATCTCTCTACATACCATCTGACAACTTCAATATAGAGGTTATAGAGGTCTAGTGTCACCATATTTACTGATGTACCTGACTTTGGATCTCCAGATTCCATTGTTTTCATTCAATCTACATCTGAAATCCATACAATGGTCTTAAAACGATGCATAGTCCATAGGAATTGCCGCTCGGTGGTCGTTTTGTTTACACAGGGCTGACTCCACTTCAAATGTGCATTGATTGATCAATATTAGGTTGTTCAATGCACATAGGCTGTTATTGTCCTATGTACAAAAGGCAAGGCAAACCAAAAGATCATGATACCTGATGAAGGAGCATTTCGGTTGTTTGTCAAGTGATTGACAGCAAGTTTACACTACACGATTATCATGAAATGAGTGGAACGCTCTTAGGCGGGCTTTACACGCTGCGACATCGCTAGCAATTGCTAGCGATGTTGAGCGCGATAGCACCCGCCCCCGTCCTACATGTGATATCTGGTGCTTGCTGCCGTAGCGAACATTATCGCTACGGCAGCTTTACTCGCACATACCTGGTCGGCGATGTTGCTGTGATCGCCGAACAATCCCTCCTTCAAGGGGGAGGTGTGTTCGGCGTCACAGCGACGTCACCGCGACGTCACTAAGCGGCCGGCCAATAGAAGCGGAGGGGCGGAGATGAGCGAGACATAACATCCCGCCCACCTTCTCCCTTCCGCAATGCCTGTGAACGCAGGTAAGGAGATGTTTGTCGCTCCTGCGGTTTCACACATAGCGATGTGTGGTGCTGCAGGAACGACAAACAACATTGTACCTGCAGCAGTAATGACATTATGGAAATGAACGACGTGACACAGATCAGCGATTTTTTACGCTTTTGCGCTCGTTCATCGTCGCACCTAGGATTTACACATTGCGATGTCGCTACTGGCGCGTGATGTGCGTCACTAACGACGTGACCCTGACGATATATCGGTAGCGATGTCGCAACGTGTAAAGCCCGCCTTAGGGGTCCTGCAGTGTAAAAATGATCATTAGACTATCCACTTGTAAACCAGCTGAAGAGGATACACAAAATATCAAAGGGGTATTCCGATTTTCATTAGTGTCCTATCAATGCAGCTCACACCTTTGGAGAATGGGGCTATTTTCAGAACTGCCATAGAAGCAAATAGAGAGAGCCCCACATGGATGGCCACCTCTTCAATCCGGGAGATGGTCCCATGTAACAGAAGAGGGGACTGCATGTTTCAGAGATTAATTGCATATTTTATAATATGTCATGTCTGAGATGGGAATAATACTTTAAAGCCTCCTTCAGCACAGTTTTCATATGAACACATTGTGGCCAACCAGATTTTATTTTTTGGGAAACCTCTACATCTAAGTAGTTGCTATGAGATGAAATGCTGTTTTATAAACTGTATGCCTTTTATTATAATAAGATTCTGTTCACATCACAGCTTGTCTCCATTCAATCAGGTTAAAGAAAAGCGTAATCTGTTCATGCTGTCAAAAAAGAGAAAATAAAATGGGAAACTGTCAGGGAATTATAATTGGGATCCGATACATTTGTTAGTTTCCTTTTTTAGAATGAATTAATTAAAGCTGTCATCCCACTTTTAGTAACGGAAGCAATGATGCTAATGATCCTATTGGTGTTTACATAGTCCCACACATACACAGATAAACACACACACATATACAGAGGGTGAAGTAAGTATTGAACATATCACCAATTTTCTAAGTAGATATACTGTATTTCTAAAGGTGCTATTGAAATGAAATTCGCACCAGATGTCTGTAACAACCCATCCAATCCATACAGGCAAAGAAATCATATCATAGATGTCTGTCCATAAATTAAGTTATGTGTAATAATGAGAAATGACACAGGAAAAAAGTATTGAACACGCTTACTGAAATCTATCTAATACTTTGTACAAAAGCCTTTGTTGGTGATGATGGCTTCAAGACGCCTCCTGTATGAAGAAACATTTCGCATGCATTGCTCAGGTGTCATTTGGGCCCATTCTTCCACAGAAACAATGTTCAAATCCTGAAGGTTCCTGGAGCTCCTTTTATGAATGCTGAGCTTTAGTTCCCTCCATAAATGTTCTGTTGGATTCAGGTCAGGGGATTGGGTGGGCCATTCTAGCAGCTTTATTTTTTTTCTCCGAAACCAAGTGACAGTCCTTGGAAGTGCGTTTGGGATCATTGTTTTACTGAAATGTCCACCCTCATTTGATCTAGATCATCCTAGTAGACGGCAGCAGATTTTTATCAAGAATGTCTCGGTACATCGTGCATTCATTCTTCCTTCAGTTACATGAAGTTTGCCACAGCCGTATGCTGAAAAACAATCCCACACCATGATGTTCCCACCTCAAGCTTCACTGTTGATATGGTATTTTTGGGGTGATATGCTTGTGCCTATTAGCCTGGTGTGGTATGGTGTGTATCATGGCATCCAAAGAGTTCAATTTTGGACTATGTGACCAGACTTTATTCTGTCAGCATTTCACAGGCTTATCTAAATGTTGAGCAAACATTAACCCCTTCACCCCCTGTGACTTTCCGTTTATTCGTTTTCATTTGTTCCTTCTTTCTTCCAAGAGTCATAACTTTTTTATTTTTCCCCCATATAGCCATATGAGGGCTTGAATTTTGTAAAAAAAAAAAAAAAAAGTGTAAATGGATAATTGTTTTTCTTTTTTTTATTTACCATGTTAAATATGTGGTAAAACTGACTTGGCAGTATGATTCTCCAGGTCAGTACAAGTTTGTAGATACCAAACATGTAGTTTTCCTTTTATCTAAATAGTGGAAAAAAATTCTGAAATTTCTGAAAAAAAAAAAAGAATTGCACTTTTGTTGCCCCATTTTTATGTTTAATATTTCTTTACTGTTTTTAATAATACAAGAAAACAAGATACAGTTCAATGCTCATGGAATGGTATACACGCGTAATGCGAATCACTAGCTAAACATTCACTCCTGTACTTTGTGTAAAAAATACTGATTGATGAGCATGAGGAAATCAAAGCAAAATTAAGATATTCGTGAATAGTGGGACACAGGGTCCCTATAATTAAACAATTGTACGCAGGACAGATGCATACATGGGGAGGGAAGGAAGGGGATAAGGAAGGGAGGGAAGGAATGGAGGGAAGGAAGGAGCCTATGATGCCGCACTGTACCTCCTCATCGCCAAGAGATCCCGTAGCACCGCAAGATGGTCTCTTATGTTAGGGTGCCCTGGTCCAGCTAAGGCTGAAATTGTTGTGACTCTCTAAATTGGAGCTACGGATACCACGTAGCAAAGAATGCTGAATCCATCTTGTCGTCAAACTACCTCAGCTCCTCCAGGTGTCGCAACTTGTGCATCGCCTTCATCCAATCTACCCTCCTCCATGTATGTGCAGATCTCCAAAGCCTAAGTATGATCTGCCACATTGAAATCATAAGATATGAGAGCAGGTCCCTCCGGGCCTTGGGGATAAGTTCTGGAAACAAGGATAAAAGCGCTATCTCTAGCGAGGGCTCCACTCCCACATGATGAAGGTGGTTGTAAAGGGAAAAATCATCATCCTATAACTTCTTAACTCCTGGATAGGTCCACCAAATGTAGAGCATTGAACCCACAGATCTTTGGCATATCCAACAAGTACCTGGTACCTCCAAAAATATCTTGTGTAGCTGTTGCCATTTTTTGAGAACTGTATCATACTCATTTTTAAGGAAATGGGCCTGTGTGATAGCTTATTTTTTACATCTTGAGCTGACGCTTTTTTGTTTTTTTTATTGATTTATTTTCAATGGGACCAAAGTTTTAGTTTTTTTATTTTTAATTATTTTTAAAAAGCCTGCACTATCCGATCGCTTCGGCTGTTTAGAGCGATGTTTTTGTATCGCTTTGAACAGCAGAAATGTTGATCTCCTGTGAATGGAGGCATTCATAGGGAGCACGTCATGAAAGCGATAGGGGTCATCAGCTGAGCCCCTGCTGTCATAACAACCCATTGGTGCCCCAAGATGGTGCCCTAGGTTGTAAAGGGGTTAATATATAAAGTTGAATATACTTTTTGTTCAGCAATAGAGTCTTCCATGGTGAGCGTGCATACAGGCCATGGAGGTTGAGTGCATTACCTATTATTTTCTTTGAATCAAAATTAATTCTACCTGCTGATTCCAGGTCTTTCTGTATCTTTCCACATGTGATTCTTGGCTCTTGGACAAGTCTTCTGATAATTCTTTTCACTCCTCTGTCTGCAATCTTGCAGGGATCACCTGATCGTGGCTGGTTTATGGTGAAATGATGTTCTTTCCACTTCCAGATTATGGCCTAACAGTGGTCACTGGAACCTTCTGTAGTTTAGAAATTCTTAATGTGAAGAGTATGTTTTACAACAATCAAGATGCAAAGGTCTTGAGATAGCCCACTGGTTTTATCCATCATGAGATTATTACACATAACTTAATTTATGGACATCAATGGTTTGGTTTCTTTGCCTGTGTGGATTAGAAGGGTTATTACCAACATCTGGTGAGAAATTCATGTCAACAGCAGCAATATATTTACATAGAAAATTGGGGCATGTTCAATACTTATTTCCCCATACAGTTGACACCAGAAGTTTACATAAACTATCTGCTTTCTATAATGAAGTGTCCTGCAGTATTCTTTCACTTTTTTTTAGCAGCATGGACACTTCATTATTGAACTGTGACATAGGGGCACTTTGCACACTACGACATCGCAGGTGCGATGTCGGTGGGGTCAAATTGAAAGTGACGCACATCCGGCGTCGCACGCGATATCGTAGTGTGTAAAGCCTTTTTGATACGATTAACGAGCGCAAAATCGTCGTAATCGTATCATCGGTGTAGCGTCAGTCATTTCCATAATTTGGAAATGACCAATGTTATTCCTCGTTCCATCGGCTTGCGATGTCGTAGTGTGCAAAGTGCCCCTAAGGCTTATTTTTGGGGTAAGGCTTATTTTCAGAGAAACACAGTAAGCATTTTTACATGGGTTATATCCGCTATAGGCTGTCACCATACTATCAGAAGTCTAGCTGACTCGTGGTATCTCAGACTTATTGCAGTTTGCCTCATAGACACTGCTTAGATGCAAATCATATAATCGTTTTTTCATGCTCAGTGTAGTACAATTGTACAATTGGGGTCCAACTGTTTGACTCTCCACTTTGCAAGGTAACACTATCTCTATATTGGCTCCTAAATGCCATCAGTTCATAATCGGGCAAGTGACACATCTGCATGTTTTTCTCACTATCTGACATGAAATTTGAATAAAACGTTCCTGTTTTAGGTCAATTAGGAACCAAAATTATTTGTATTGGCCATATGCCAGAATAATGAGAAAGAGAGAGAATTGTTTAAAGGCATTTTTATTACTTTCTGCAAAGTCATACACTAAAGCGGGCTTTACACGTTGCGACATCGCTAGCGATGTTGCGAGTGATAGCACCCGCCCACGTCGGTGGCGCGTCACGGGGTGATTGCTGCCGTAGCGAACAATATCGCTACGGCAGCGTTATACGCAATTACCTGTTCACTGACGTCGCTGTGGCCACCGAACAATCTCTCTTTTAAGGGGGAGGTTCGTTTGGCATCACTAAGCGGCCGCTCAATAGAAGCGGAGGGGCAGAGATGAGCGTTCGGAACAGCCCACCCACCTCCTTCATTCCCCATTACCGACGGCCACAGGTACAATGTTGTTCCTTGTTCCTGCGGTGTCAGACATAGCGATGTGTGCTGCCGCAGGAATGACAAACAACCTGCGTTCCAAACGAGGAACGATTTTTTAAAAATGAACGACGTGTAAATGACGAAAGATTTGACACCTTTTTGCAATCGTTACTGATCGCAAAAAGGTGTCACATACAACGACATCGCTAACGAGGCCGGATGTGCGTCACCAATACCGTGACCCTGACGATATCTCGTTAGCAATATCGTTGTGTGTAAATGGGCCTTTAGAGTACTATTCCTTTAAACAATATGGGACTGACCATATGATGATGTCTTTGGAAGCTTTTGATAAGTTTATTGGCAACATCTCAGTTAATTACAGACACACCTGTGGATGTATTTTAATGCACACCTGAACACACTGCTTTTTTGTGTAGCATCATGGGGAAGTCAAAAGAAATCAGTCAAGATCTCAGGAAGAGAATTATGGACTTGCACAAGTCTTGTCCATCCTTGGATGCAATCTGAAGATAACTGAAGGTGCTTTATTCATCTGTGCAAACAATTATACGCAAGTACAAAAAGGATGAGAATGTCCAGCCATCATACCACTCAGGAAGGAGATGGATTCTGTGTACCAGAGATGAATGTGCTTTGGTCAGACATGTGCATATCAACCCAAGAACAGAAGCAAAAGATCTTGTAAAGATGCTGGTGGAAGTTGGTATGATTGTGTTATTATCCACAGTGAAACCAGTACTGTATCATCATGGGCTGAAAGGCCATTCTGCCAGGAAAAAGCCATTACTCCAAAAGAAACATAAAAAAGTCAGATTAATATTTGCATATGAACACAGGAACAAAGATTTTAATTTTTGCCGACATGTCCTGTGATCTGTCAAAGCTAAAATTGAATTGCTTAGCCATAGTGACCATTATTACGTTTGGAGGAAGAAGGGAGCAGCTTTGAAGCCTAAGAACACCATCCAAACTGTGAAACAAGGGGGTGACAGCATCATGTTGTGGGGTTGTTTTGCTGTAGCAGGGACCGGTGCACTTCACAAAATAGATGGCATCATGAAAAAAGAAGATTATGTGGTAATGCTGAAGCAACATCTTAAGACATAAGCCAGGAACTTAAAGCTTGGGTAAAATGGGTCTTCAAAATGGACAATCTGATCGCGCACACACACACACACACACACACACACACACACACACACACACACACACAGAGCAGATCACACGCCCACACACATGATCACACACAAACACACACACATCAGAAGCAATTGGTATCGCCGGATGTGGTGAGTTTGTGTGTGCGATCTGATGTGTGTGTGTGTGTGCGATCTGATGTGTGTGTGTGTGCGATCTGATGTGTGTGTGTGCACGATCTGATGTGTGTGTGTGTGTGCGCGATCTGATGTGTGTGTGTGTGCGCGATCTGATGTGTGTGTGTGCGCGCGATCTGATGTGTGTGTGTGCGCGCGATCTGATGTGTGTGTGCGATCGGATGTGTGATTGTGTGTGCGATCTGATGTATTTGTGTATGAGGTAGAGTGTGTGTATGCGTGATCTGATATATGTCAGTGTGTTGGTCAAAAGCAGGGGAGGACTGCGTGGCACATACCTCCTGGGAGTGCCCGCCGACGATCGCAGGAAGACCTGTGAGCGACGCAAACCTCAGGGGTCTAGTAAGTATGATTCTCCTTGGATGGGGGGGGGTCTGCTTTTTTGAGGGGGTAATTTTACCCCAAATGTGTTTCCCCCGAGAATAAGCCCTAGCACATCTTTCGGTGCAAAAAATAATACAAAGTGTCTTATTTCTGGGGAAACACGGTACTTTAAATGAGCAAAGATTAAGATAATGGTAAAAAGTACAGTGCATATGATAAATCTGAGACAGACAGTCTGCCTAGACCAAGGACTAGATGGTGTTGGCCTTGGACCTATGCTCTGAATAATTAATGTCTCCACATTACACAGAAGCAGAGAGTAGGATATCTGCCAATTAGCTCGATATCCCTCGATAGATATGGTTTCTAAACAAGCTCTCATTTGTATCTGTAATTGATAGACAACACCAAGTGCATGCCCCACTATAATCAGCGTCCGTTACAGTGTGACAGAGGGCTCAGTCATGGAGTTGGGATGACGGCTTTATGGACGCTGGATTCTGTAGTTTGTTAGTTGAATGCGCTGGATGTATAAAGTCTCTGGAATATTAGTCCTATTTAGTTATATATAGATCTAAAATTTTGTATTACAGAACATTGTGTGTGGTCACATTATCTCTTTTGTACTAACCACATTAACTATACATGATGAATGGATGCTGAATATGGACAGTAACCGTAACAGTATAGCCATGTAAATAAGTCATGGTATATTGAAGGTTGTCATAGGGTTATATTATATTGCTGCTGTCACACACGCTGCAGGACTGTAGCAGGAGCTACAGAGTGTGCCAGGACAGACCAAGGCAAAATTGGGAAATGCTATGGCTTGGTCATTTCAGCCAAGTATCTTTTATTCTGGTCCCCTTTAAGAAGCGCTTTAGAAGTCCAAACTGCTACAAAAGATTAAAGGGAACCTGTCACCACTTTTTTGGCCTATAAGCTGCAACCACCACCACCGGGCTCTTATATACAGCAGTCTAACATATTGTGTATAAGAGCCCAGGCCGGGGGTATAACATAAAAAACACTATAAGGCTATGTGCGCACGTTGCGTACTGGCCCTGCAGAAATTTCTGCAGCGATTTGAACAGCACACGTGCGCTTCAAATCGCTGCAGAAAGAGTCTGTAGTGGAAAAAAACCCAAAACGATTCCATACGCTCTGAGTGCAGCCCCTCCCATAGACAAAGCGGGGGATGCAGGCAGAGCGCAGGAAAGAAGTGACATGTCACTTCTTAGAACTCGCACTTCGGGCAGCAGCCGAAGCGCTGCGCTCTAATACACCAAGTGCGCACGTCTCCTGCATAATCTTCATAGATTATGCTGGGGATGCAGGACGCATGCAGTTACGCTGCAGTGCAGATCGCAGCGTAACTGCATGCAAATACGCAATGTGCGCACATAGCCTAATACTTACCTAACGGTCGCTGCAGTGTGCCTTATGGGCGTCTCCGTTCTCCGGTGCCGCCGCCGCCTCTTTCGGCCATCTTCATCCTCTTTCAGAAGCTGCGGGTGCATGATGCAGCTGCGTCATACACACTCACCAGTCCTGCACACACGCACTGCAATACTTTGATCTGCCCTGCTCAGGACCTAAATGCCGGCGAGTGTAGATGACGTCGGACCTGTCATGCACCGCGGCTAGAGAAGAAGGAGCACAAAGATGGACAAAAGAGACGCCCTTAAGGCCCACAGCACGACCGTTAGGTAAGTTTTATAAAGTGCTTTTTATGTTATACCCCCGGCCTAAGCTCTTATATACAGCATGTTAGATTGCTGTATATAAAAGCCCGGTGGTGGTGGCTGCAGCTTATAGGCCGAAAACGTGGTGACAGGTTCCCTTTAAGGCTGTGTGCCCATGCTTCGTTTTTTTTGCATTTTTGATGCATTTTTTTCTTGCAGATTTTAATCAATATTCAAGGGAAAACGCATCAAAATCTTTGGGAATCCTGAAGTGCCGTGCCCACTTTGCAGATTTTTTCCTTGCAGATTTTGATGTAGAAAAAAAACTGCCCTAAACAATCGACATGTCAATTGTTTCTGCTTTTTCCCCAGCGTTTTCCCTATCTCAATGTATATAAAAAAAAAGTGTAAAACAAAGCACATTTTTCCGCAGCGTTTTCCTGCCAAGAAATGCCGTTTTAGGTGCAGTTTTCCATCGCCACCTAGAGCAGCCGATTGGTGGGAGTGTCAGATGTCAAACTACAGGGTGGGCCATTTATATGGATACACCTAAATAAAATGGGAATGGTTGGTGATATCAACTTCCTGTTTGTGACTCATTAGTATATGGGAGGGGGAAACTTTTTAAGATGGGTGGTGACTATGGCGGCCATTTTGAAGTTGGCCATTTTGGATCCAACTTTATTTTTTCCAATGGGAAGAGGGTCATGTAACACATCAAACATATTGCGAATTTTACAAGAAAAACAATGGTGTGCTTGGTTTTAACGTAATGTTATTCGTTCATTAGTTATTTACAATTTTATGACCACTTATAAAATGTGTTTAAAGTGCTGCCCATTTTGTTGGATGTCAATGCAACCCTCTTCTCCCACTCTTGACACACTGATAGCAACACCGCAGAAGAAATGCTAGTACAGGCTTCCAGTATCTGTTGTTTCAGATGCTGCACATCTTGTATCTTCACAGTATAGACAATTGCCTTCAGATGACCCCAAAGATAAAAGTCTAAGGGGTCAGATCCGGAGACCTTGGTGGCCATTCAACTGGCCCACGATGACCAATCCACTTTCCAGGACACTGTTCATGTAGGAATGCTTGGACCTGACACCCATAATGTGATGGTGCAATGTTAAAGTAGTGGACAACCTATTTATTAAAGTATTGTACTGTCTGACAAGGGTTATTATGTTGTTTTTTTTATTTGATAGGAGCATTAAAGGAGTAAACCACAAAAAGAGGAATACAAATTTTTCCCAAAAAATTCAGAAAAATTCACAAGAACAAAGGGCAACAATGTTTACCTGTCCAGGCCACAGAATCAAATACACACATAGGATGCAGCAAAACCCCTCAATAAAGATGGAGGCAACAGGTGCAAAACACTGATGAAGCAACCACTCACACAGTACCACTCCATGAAGGGGGTGATTGCTTAGTATTAAAATTGTACACAAATGGCTTGTATAGGACGCCTTTCACACATGTAGGTAATCAGTGTCTGACTTACAGCCTACTGATGACGCCCATACTATTAGATTAGTCGGGCTGCCCAGCACTATATAAGTGTACCACACAGGAACGAAAACCCTAGTTTACAAGGCCTACATTAATGAGCCTGGCTGCATCCTGTATAAAGATATGAGAAGTGCAAAAAATATGTGAGCATTAAAGGGATTGTCAAAGTTTGTTATGAAAGTCTGTAGTCACTCTGTGTCCCTCAATGTGACTGCAGATTTCTGAATTCTCACAGTGCGCACATTACACACTGTCAGGATTCTCTGGTGTTGGCGGAGAGAGTGGGAGGTCATGAAACTGCAATTATGCGATTTATATACATGCAATCACGTGCCGACTAGACATGCATGGCCTCACTCAATGAAAATGAATTGTGGCATCCCAAGTTCTAACAGTGTGTAATATAATTACTGTCAGGATTCATCTCTGCTCGCTAATTCCACCAGTCATCACATGGCCACTCCACTCATATACAATTTTCATACTTACGGTCATGTGTCAAATGGCTTTTCTTCCTATCTCTTTCAGTTTTTTACTGAATATTGAGAGAGTTGGGCAGAGCAGCTTGTCAGCACGTGACTAAGTGTGCAAATAGCATATGAATGAGCGGTGACATGATGACTACCCAAACTGCATGGGGAGGACCAAACAATTGCCCCGGGGTGCAAGTCTTAGTTTTGATGAGGCTAGTATACTTACTGGGGAAATCCATAGCTGGTTTGATATAAAGAGGAGGCATTGATATTACAGTGGGACTTTGATGTCAGAAAGTAAGCAAACCAGTCACATCAGACCCAATTTATTTATTAATTTAAGATGGAGAGTTTTATAGAAATACAATAACCTGGACAAGTTGTGGAAATGTAGGCACAACTCTATAAAAAAACTTCATAAAGGTGAAAATGGCCAGCTCACTATAGATAGATTCTTGGGGCTCGGATGCTCGCCACTGTCCTGGGATAACCTGTAAATCTCAAAAAAAACGGTCAGGCTCAACAAATGTGTATTAAAATGTCTTTAATGTTTTATGGGTACTAGTATGTATAAAACTGGTACATCAAATCAATTAAAAAATCATAGCACCAACGCGTTTCTGGCATCAAGTATGCTTACTCATGGGGAGCACGAAGGTTACAATAGAAGAGTGACAGTGACATTTATGGAGTGGCATAAGCCTGGAACTGTCTGCTTCGTTTTTGTACATGTCTGAAAAAGACAAATCCTGCCAGGACGGGGGCCGGACAGTGTCCAAAGTGACTTCATCTAAATAAATTGCTCCATTTTGGCCATCAGGGATCCCATCGAATCTAGTTTTTTATGGATTCTGATAAGAACCCCAATGTATAGCTGAGCAGAGAGCACTGTATGTGTGTGAACCTAGTCTAACTTCGTGGAGTTGGCCTTTGAAATCGAACTTGAGGATTTTGGGGAAGACGAGCTGAGGACGCCAAGATCGCATATTCACTCTAAAGGCTAAATCATCAATCATGAGCCAAGTAAGGCACAGATCTACTGTAAAACGAATAGTGTGGCCATCTTTGTAATCGCTCAGCCATGATGGATCACTTTGTAGACGCTAAAGTATCTGTTATAAGAAAACAAAAAGCGCAAGAATAGGGTCTTATCTGTGAGATACGATGAACCCGCGATTAAGGTTTTGCTCACCTGGGGGGTTATGTCAGACACAACCATTAGGAAGAATCTTGGAAATACAGCTGCTGCAGCCCCCTGTATCGAGGATACTTTGTGATCACAAATAGGGGTGGAAAGGGTTAAATTGGCACGCTGCTGTGCAATAAAGATGAATGCTGGATCTTCGATATCAGACTTTATTCAATGCGTTTCGGAGCAACCTCCTTCATCAGGATCATCACCTGTCTTTACCTGTAAATGTGATGATCCTGATGAAGGCGGTTGCTCTGAAACTCGTTCAATAAAATCACATATCGAAGGTCCAGAATTCATCTTTATTGCACAGCAGCGCGGCAATTTAACCCTTTCTACCCTATTTGCGAAAGTATCTGTTATGTGATTAGGCAACGTTGACTGTTAGCGTAAAATTAACAATTTAAACAAATTCAGTAAAAAAAAAATATATTTACAATAGAACAGACAAAAAAAACCTGGCAAAACTATGCCTCAGTTATGGTGAATGTAATATGCAATATGTTATCTTCAAGGAAAGTTTCCATAGCAACTAAGCGGCCGAGCAATGTGCTGTCGCCGTGCGGGAATGGCTGCCTTCTGGGTTGCAAGTGCCAAAAGCTATTTTGTTTGCAGCAAGAAAAATAAAGTCTTGTGAACGGTCTATAGAGGATTGAGGAACTTTTACTAGTTTTTAAAATGAGTGAGAAATACAATGTAACTACGATGGCGGATATCCAACAATCAGATGAATGACAATGGCCATAGATGTACAGATAATTTGACCCTAGAAGTCAAAGGAATAATCTGCGTCTGTGAAAATCTGTTTGATCAGTAAATTCATCAGACGCGCCTGACAGTATCTCTCTACAGAAGATTAATATTATACGCTTCATGGTGATTATCGGCAGATAAATGTACTGGGCCCGGGGACAGTATGTGCTCCACTTCTTTTATGATGTGAAGATCGGAATTGGTGATTGGTGAATGCATACGGCTGTTTTAGACATCGGCCTCATACAGAATTGTAATATGGCGCCGGTAGCCTGGTGGAAGACGATATTATCATTCCATATAGAGCTGAAAGAATGCTGCAAGTATACTCTACTGGAACCACTGTACAGAGGCTTTTTTTGTTTTTAACGGCCTTCAACTTCATCTCGAACCATGGTGACTTGATGGATTACTATTTATTATAGCGCTATTTATTCCGTGGCGCTTTACAAGTGAAAGAGGGTATACGTACAACAATCATTAACAATACAAAAGACTGGTATAGGAGGAGAGAGGACCCTGACCGCGAGGGTTCACAGTCTACAGGGACTGGGTGATGGTACAATAGGGGAGGACAGAGCTGGTTGCGCAGTGGTCTACTGGACTGAGGGTTATTGTAGGTTGTAGGCTTGTTGGAAGAGATGGGTCTTGAGGTTGCTCTTGAAGCACGGTAGGGGAGAGTCTGATATTCTGAGGTAGACTGTTCCAGAGTATGGGGGAGGCATGGGAGAAATCTTGTACGCGATTGAGGGAAGAGGAGATAAGAGAAGAGTAGAGAAGGAGATCTTGTGGGGATCTGAGGTTGCGATGAACGTTCTCTATGAAGATCGATCTCGTGCAGCCTAGATAGGTTCACCATGGTCTTCTCCACCATTTTCTTGATTGTATTAAGCTATCAAGTTGCTGGTCTTCCTCTTCACCTTGTTCTTTCTATTGTTCCGGCCATGATATCCTTCTCCAGTGATCACTCTCTTCATATGATGTGTCCAAACTAGGTAAGTAAGTCGTAACTTGGTGATCCTTGCTTCGAGAGACATGTCTGGCTTGACTGGTTTGTTATTCTTGTCATCCAAGTGTAGAATATGGTTTTGCCATCTATATACGCCTTCACAAAGAATTCCTTTTTTTTATTATTTATTTGCTTCCTAAATGCAAAATTTAGCAACTTTCTAAATAGCCTTCATTAAAAACATTCTACCATTTTGCTCTTGCGGTGTCTGTTATAGTTCTTTATCTACTACTTTTGCAAAAAATTAATCAATCCGAGCTGCTACTCAATTGTTATGGCTTTCCCTATTTTCCACTATCTTTCCCTCAGTGTAAGGCTGGGTTCACACATAGCGACAGCGACGTCGCTGTTACGTCACCATTTTCTGTGACGTAACAGCGACCTTGTAAGTCGCTGTTATGATCGCTGCTTAGCTGTCAAACACAGCGACGCAGCAGCGATCATAACGTCGCTACATGTGCAGAGAGCAGGGAGCCGCGCACACTGCTTAGCGCTGGCTCCTCCTAGCTACAGAACACATCGGGTTAATTAACCCGATGTGTACTGCAGCTACATGTGCAGAGAGCAGGGAGCTGGCGCTGGCAGCGTGAGAGCGGCGGAGGCTGGTAACGAAGGTAAATATCGGGTAACCACCTTGGTTACCCGATGTTTACCCTGGTTACAGCTTACCGCAGCTGCCAGATGCTGGCTCCTGCACCCTGCTCGCTTCATTTCGTCGCTCTCTCGCTGTCACACACAGCGATCTGTGCGTCACAGCGGGAGAGCAACAATAAAAAAAACGAACCAGGGCTGTGTGTAACGAGCAGCGATCTCACAGCAGGGGCCAGATCGCTGCTCAGTGTCACACACAGTGAGATCGCTAATGAGGTCACTGCTGCGTCACAAAAACCGTGACTCAGCAGCGATCTCAGCAGCGATCTTGCTGTGTGTGAAGTACCCCTAAGGTCTCGTGCTCATGGAGGTATTTTCAATCCCTGAGTGATCTGACAATATATTAGATCGCACTTGGACCAATGTTATTCTCTGCGGCCATGCACATGACCGATCCTTTCCTCTCACCAAGCCAAAAGAAATCGGTGCATTTCCGAGTTTGATCCGATATTCAGATTGCAGTCAGTCATGCAAGTCAGTGTGTCTGTGGAAACCACTGGGCTGCACTCGGATGACATCTAAGTGCAGTCCAATTTCGACGAACTGACAGAATGGAGATGATGTAAGGAAAATTCTCCATCTTCTCCTCATTTCAGAGAATTGGATCACAGTATGATTTGCATAATGGACCCTATTCTCTCGGGTGAGAAGTTGGAGAATTTTTTCTCCCATGATCTCTATCCTGTCAGCCTGTGGAAATTTGACTGCACTCATAGTTTCATAGTTTTTAAGGTTGAAGGGAGACTCTAAAGCGGGCTTTACACACTGCGACATCGCTAATGCGGAGTCGTTGGGGTCACGGATTTTGTGACGCACATCTGGCCGCATTAGCGATGCCGTTGCGTGTGACACCGATAAGCGATTTTGCATCGTTGCAAAAACGTGCAAAATCGCTAATTGGCGACATGGGGGTCCATTCTTAAAAATCGTTACTGCAGCAGTAACGAAGTTGTTCCTCGTTCCTGCGGCAGCACACATCGCTGAGTGTGACGCCGCAGGAACGAGGAAGCTCCCCTTACCTGCCTCCCGGCCGCTATGAGGAAGGAAGGAGGTGGGCGGGATGTTACGTCCCGCTCATCTCCGCCCCTCCGCTGCTATTGGGCGGCGGTTCAGTGACGCTTCAGTGACGTCGCTGTGACGCCGCACGGACCGCCCCCTTAGAAAGGGGGGGTACCCACACTAGCGATATCGGGACCGATATCGCAGTGTGTAAAGTAGCCTTAAGTCCATCTAGTTCAACCCGTAGCCTAACATGTTGATCCAGAGGAAGGCAAAAAAAACCAATATATGTCATCCAAGTGCAGCCCGATGGTTTAGGCTAGGTTCGCACACTGCGTCTTTTTGACGCTGCGTTTTTGTGCGTTTTTGGCCGCTAAAACGCACAAAAACGCACCTGCGTCGAAAAAACGCATCAAAAAACGCATGCGTTTTTGCCGCGATTTGGTGCGTTTTTGGCTGCGTTTTGCTGCGTTTTTGATCTCTGCGTTTTGCTGCGTTTTTCAAATGCATTGCATGGGCAGAAAAACGCAGGAAAGAACTGACATGTCCATTTTTTTTTTTAACTCAAAAACGCAGGTAAAAAAAAACACATGTGTGCGGACAGCAAAAATGAAAACTCATAGACTTTGCTGGGGAAGCAAAGTCCTGCAGTTTTAAGGCCAAAAACGCACCCGAAAAACGCGCAAAAACGCCGCGAAAAACGCACTGTGCGCACATAGCCTTACACGGTTGTCTGAACTTAGCCTCAGAGATAGCAGCAAGGAGGTGGTTGTACTCGTCTCCACGGCATAGAAAAAGGGGACACTGCCTCACGTAGGAAAGAAAAAAAGAGCTGTAGACTATGAGGAACATGAATTAAGCACAGAATAGAAGCTGTGCTGATATGTGAGCTACTGAAGGCATCAGCATCCTGGATACAATGCTCACATCCAGCCTGTATTACTGGGAGAGATACTCTAGAAAAATCTGAAACGTGGATCAGGCTGCAAACTGTGTTGGGGGAGTTTAAAATTAATATAGAGTACAGAGTGAATCTTTGAGGTTTCATTTAAAGATATTCTACTAAAGCGGGCTTTACACGCTATGAGATTGCTACAGCGATCTCGTTGGGGTCACGGAATTTGTGACGCACATCCGGCCGCTGTAGCGATCTCGTTGTACGTGACTCCTAGGAGCCATTTTGGATCGTTGCAAAAACGTCCAAAATCGCTCCTCGTTGACATGGGGGTCCTCTCCTAATTATCGCTGCTGTCGCTTGGGCGAAGTTGATCCTCGTCCCTGCGGCAGCACACATCGCTACGTGTGACACCGCAGGAACTAGGAACCTCTCCTTACCTGCCACACGCCAGCAATGAGGAAGGAAGAAGGTGGGCGGGATGTTCGTCCCGCTCATCTCTGCCCCTCCGCTTTGATTGGGCGGCCGCTTAGTGACGTCGCTGTGACGCCGAGCGAACCACCCCCCTTAGAAAGGAGGCGGTTCGCCGGTCACAGCGGCGTCGCCGAGCAGGTAAGTACGTGTGACGCTGCCATAGCGATAATGTTCGCTACGGCAGCGATCTTCACATATCGGCATAACGATAGGGGCGGGTGCTATCACGCTCGCCATCGCTACCATCGGCTAGCGATCTCGTAGCGGGTAAAGCCACCCTTAGAGTAGGCTCACATTTGTACCTCCCTAATATATGATGTTTGTGTCGGACATATAAGTTAAAAATGTATGCAAGCAAGTGCCATACGTTGACCTTTGTCTTTTTGAATTTTGATACTTACTGTGAACATATGTAGTAGGTCCATCTTTGGCTATACTGGTTTAAAAAACAAACTGCACCCCGGTGGTGATGTGTGATCGCAGCCTAAAGAATGCATTAGATTATCATTCTGACAACCCCCAAAAGTCTCACCACATCTCCAAACTTCCCATCCAGCACTGGAGCCCAAAGCTTTTCTGCATTCCCATAGATTGCAGAACCTTTCATTAAAGGAAACTGGACAAAAATAATTTAATATTTTTAGTTTTTAGCTTAAAATAAACAAATTACCTAAACTGAATAAATAATGATATCACCATGTATGGCGGTGTATCAGCTTCCCACACGTCATAACCACAAACAGACAGTAAATCAGAGAAGCCAAGCCAGTGCCACCCGTATAATACAAGAATACTTGGCCAGAATCTGTGCTACGGTCACACAATCAGCGATATGAACAAAGCACATTCAGAGTAAAAAATATCCGTAAATCTCTGCACATTTTTATATATAAGAGGAGATGTTAAAACTTGTGGCCATCTTTGTTTTTAGCGCTTCAACCACTGAATGACTCAATCTGGGTATGCAGCTAGAGAATGGGAGGCGATCATGACACACTGTAACCAATCACTGTATATGTAAGCCTCTGTCTGGAATATTGTTACCCTAAGGGGATTATATTTTACCCTGTCCTACTATGGCATCTATTACATTGCTGTCTATTCCTATGAAGATGATATCCTGCTGCACTGGATTATACATGCATTGTATCCCTGCATTTAAAGGGAATCTGTCACCAGGTTTTTGCTCTCCTATCTGAGAGCAGCATATTGTAGAGACAGAGACCATGATTCCAGCGATGTGTCACTTACTGAGGTGTTTGCTGTGATTTTGATAAAATTAATGTTTTCTTTGCTGCAGATCTAACAGTTATACAGAGCTCATGAATATGCTGGACTACCAGCAGCACGCCAAGTAGTCCTCTAATGATAATCTACTGCTGATTTATCAAAATCACACTAAGCAGCCCAGTAAGTGACACATCGCTGGAATCAGGGTTTCTGTCCCTACATTATGCTGTTCCCAGTTTATTTGGCAAAAACGTGGTGACAGATTCCCTTTAATATAGCACTTTGCTTCTTATTTTAAGGACTGTTCTATTTTAAATTTGTGTTATATTAAATTAAATATTTCTTAGCACAATATATCATCTCTGGGCTTTTTCTTATGCCCTAATACATGTTGATACAAGAGAATCTATATCTGTAAATTAAAAAAAACAGGCTCTTCCATAATTTTCAGAGTTATATGGTTTCTTTGTAATCTGTTTGTGCTATGGTGGTCAGAGATAGCAGCATTGTGCCATGAGAAACACAAAGAATGGAGAAATGACCCTGGACACTGTTGGTCGTGATGCCCAGAACTGTTTTTATCACTCTCACCCAAAAGCCAATTGTCAAAGATATGATTATTAGGTGGAGGTCACAGATATACATGTTTAAATTCCTGATGTAGAAGTCTACGACTGTAAAACGAGTGGGCTCAATTAACAGCCAATTTTTAACCGCATGACTCCATCTTCTTGATGACAGCGCAGGTCAATACAAGTTTTTCCCTTCTGATCGTCGGGGTCTCACTAGCGTGTAGAATCGGATGTGAGGTGCTAATGACACTCGGCTCAAACTCTGCTGAGAGATCCAAGGGTCATGATACTGTGGTCTGATTCATTCATACGTGAGAATCGGATCACAGGTGGCGAGAAGAGGGAGAGATTAGTTTCTCCATCTTCTCTGCTGCCTGTCTCAGGGGAGCCATCTACAACTCCACTGGTTGTCCTAAATCAATGTCTGGCTCAACAGAATTTGTAAAGTAATGCCACTAAATTTGCTATTTTTGTTCTGATTTGCAGATTCCTAAACTGAACTTAGGTTAAAGATTTCAGAGACACGTTATTAACCACTAGATGCTTCTCCTTGGTTTGGGAAGATTAATGTTCTGTGCTAAAATTCTATACACTAATGTGACAAAGCAATTTCTGCCCCTGATCTGTGCCTTAGCCTTTAAAGGGAATCTGTCACCAGGCTTTTTTTTTATACCCAATAGAAAAGCAGCATGATGCAGGGGCAGAAATTCTGATTCCAGCCATATATCACTTACTGAGCGGCTTCCCAGCTTTAATAAAATGAAATCAGCAGTGGATCTAGCAGTTCTCTGTTTGCTGAGTTCTGTATAGCCCCCACCAGTGGCATATTTCTGTGTACATTGGGCATAGGCAGAAAACTGCTAATCAATAGTGGGAGCGGGGTTATACAAAGCTCATGAATATGGAGGACTACATGGCAGAAGGTTTACTAGTCATCTATTGATAATCTCTGGCTGATAAAACAGTGATTTTATAAAATCTGCTGTAAGCAGCCCAGTAAGTGACACCCCTATATTATGTTGCTCTCAGATTAGGTGGCAAAAACCTGGTAACGGATTTCCTTTAAGTGATAGATATGCAAACAACAACGCTATGACTGGAAAAATTCAACAAATTGGGAGTTTTTCACAGATAATGGTCTTCAGGCATGTCTGACACATTTGTATCACAAAAAAGGCCACACAAATATCAGAAGAACAAATCACCATGGACAGCAAAAATCTGCAGGTATATGTATAGGATCAAGTGGAGGAAAAGGCATGGAAAGCTCACAATTCAATAGCTTCAGTCACGGCTGTAGCAGGAGTTAATGTTTTCCACAACCATAAAAAGCTAGTAGAATTTATGTCACTATGCTATAATACCACAATAAAGTCCCAAAGTAACAGCTTGTACAAGGATTACACTAATGTATACTCACAGAAGGCAAAAAGAGAGTATACAAAGAGTCCATGCTGCAATATGAGAGGCACCTACCTTATTATTGGGTTCTGTGGTCGCCCCTTGAAGCAAGTCACACAGGAAGGATAAGTCGGGCAAGTTATGTTTGTCAGGATTTTCATGCTCTTTCCATTCCTATGAAAAGAAAAAAACAGACAGGAGTCGAGAAATTAATTAAACTGCAAGAAGTGGGAGTGTATGAGTCATGTGTGCTAAGGGTTAAAACTCGTTTTCGCATCACACAATGCTGAAGGATTTTGTAAAAATCCCTGGCATGAAACATACGCAAAAGTATGCATTGGCTGTGTTCTTCCACAATATATGGATGGCTCACTGGCTCCTACATGACTACTAGGACAACCCCTTCTCCATCTCAGTGTTTTCCCCTTGTATAATAACAAGACTAAATGGGGGCTTTACACGCTGCGACATCGCTAACGATTTATCGTCGGGGTCAGTGTTTGTGACGCACATCCGGCGTCGTTAGCGACATCGCAGCGTGTGACACGTACGAGCAACCTTCAACGATCGCAAAAGCGGTCAAAATCGTTGGTGTTGGAGAGGTCGTCCAAACACCAAATATCATTGTCAGGTGAGTAGCGACGTTATTCGTCGTTCCTGCGGCAGCACACATCGCTATGTGTGGCACCGCAGGAGCAACGAACATCTCCTACCTGCGTCCACCGGCAATGAGGAAGGAAGGAGGTGGGTGGCATGTTATGTCCCGCTCATCTCCGCCCCTCCGCTTCTATTGGACGGCCGCTTAGTGACGCCACAGTGACGTCGCTACGACGCCAAATGCACCTCCCCCTTGAGGGATGGATTGTTTGGCGGTCACATCGACGTCGCTGACAAGGTATGTGCGTGTGACGCTGCCGTAGTGATAATGTTCGCTATCGCAGCGATCACCACATATCGCACCACCGACGGGGGCGGATGCTAATGCTCGCGACATCGCTAGAAATCGCTAGCGATGTCGCAGCGTGTAAAGCACCCTTTAGGCTATGTGCGCACGTTGCGTTCAGTATCTTGCAGAAATGAATGCATCCTGTTTTCACCAGATAAACGCTGGAAATACGCATGTGTTTCTGCCGCGTTTTGACCGCGTTTTACATGCATTTCCAGTACTTAAAATGGGATGCGTTTTCAATACAAAGACACTACTAAATGAAGTTTGAACATTCAAACACGGGAAAAAAATGAAAAAAAACAAACCTTTAAATCATACACTATAATGATAATTTTCTGAAAATGATAATTGAAATGTAATAATTATGTTCTATTATTGTTTGACTCTTTTTTAAGTCGGGCTGGATGTGAGGGCAAAAGGTCGAAACCTCTTGACCTCACTATCATGCCAAAAAACGCATGCATTGATTTTGACAAAAAAACATGCGTTTTGATCAAAAATGCATGTAAAACGCTAGAAATTTGTTTTAACATGCGTTTTGATAATTCTCATTGACTTCAATGTTAGCAAAACGTTGCCAAAATGGTAAAAACAATTGACATGCTGCTTCTTCAAACGCAGAGATTTTGACAAATTTTTGACACCAAAAACGCAGCGTTTTAAAAAGCATCGTGCGCACAAGAATGCCCTAATTGCCATAGACTTTGCCTGGAAATCAAAACGCATGCAATTTTGCATTAAAACGCTGCAGCTCAAAACGCTGCGGAAATGCATGAAAAAACGCAACGTGCGCACATAGCCTTATACTCATGCCCAGACTGGTGCCGCTCCAGCAGTGTTGGCACTTCCTCTCCCAGGGCTCGTGTGACATAATGTCACAAGAGCCCCAGGAGAGCTAGTGCCGACACAGTTGGATTGTAGCCGGCACTGGAGGTGACTATAAGTATTGTTACTACACAAAGGGGAAACTTAGGGTTTGAGAAGGGGTTGTTATAGTAGGGGACAACTCCTTTAAGAAATCTACTATAGGTTCCCCCCTGTAATAGTTAAAAAAAAACCAAAAAACAACAAACCGTGCTTTACTTAAGGCCCCGTCACACACAGAGATAAAGCTTTGGCAGATCTGTGGTTGCAGTGAAATCATGGACATATTGTTCCATTTGTACACAGCCACAAACCTGGCACTGATTGTCCACAATTTCACTGCAACCACAGATCTGCCGCAGATTTATCTCTGTGTGTGACAGGGCCTTTACTTTTGTGCTGCATCTCTACTGCTGCTCCCGCTATCTACTGCTGTTTATAGCACTGACATAACATGGACAGAGCTGCAGACAATGGAGCTCAGTGGCTCAGCCTGTGTAAATGGCACACTTCGCTCAGAGCCACTGAGATCACTGATTGGCTGCCATGACAGACCTGAGCCCGGCTCACTACAGCACTGATGGCACCATGTCAGCGCACTGCAAACAACAGATAACGTGAGGAGTGGTGGAGAGTCAGTGCTGGACCTGGGCAGGGTAAGTAAAGCACAGATTTGTAATGCTACTACTAAGGTAATGTAATTTACAGAAAAATAAACTTTTTTAAATGCAGACAACCCCTTTAACTCATGATTTACAGTTATCAAATAAAAGCAGTTAAGTTCTGTCTAGTATACTGTTGTCATGATCCTAGCCGGCTTTTCCCTGCTGTGGTTACACCCAGCTCTGGCCTGGTCATGTCAGGAGTTAACTTCCCTTGCCTCGTCCTGGATCCCAGTACACTATATATTGCCTCTCTACCTATGGCTCAGTGCCAGTGGTATTTCTGCCTTGCAGTTTGTATACTGGCTCTGGTGAGTGTTCCCGATCTGTCCTGCCTCCTTGCCACTGTGTTCCGACTTGTACCCTCCCCCGTTTGTCTGCCTGTCCCGCTCCTGTCTGTTTGTGTTTCCCTCGCCATACCTGATCTCCCGACTTCCGACTCGGTTCTGTTTACAGATATGATTTTGATCCTCCCTTTGCAGTGACTTGACTCTCCTGGCTAGACCCTGACTGTTTGACTACTCTAATGCCCCCTGGTGGTTTGCCTGTTAACTGCCTGATGAAGTTACTCTGCTATACTTCATCTGCCTTTCTGTTACAGTGTTACTTTGTATCCCCTTCACTACTCTGCTGCCACCTAGTGGGGATTACGCTGTACTACGTCTTACTAGCCCTTTGTACAGCGCGACAACTCTGATATGGCTATCCATTCGAATATAATAAGTAGCTCCAAAATATCTTCAAAACTGCACTAGTAAGCCGAGCTACTAATGATTCTTTATTTAATTCCTCCAAGCTGAGATCTCAGAGTGATGATAATATGCAGAAGCTCCTTCTTTCCTCCCATGAGCTATATAAAAATCACATAGAAACCTCTTTAACAAAAAACAAAACACAAAATCGTATATTACACTCAGACTTGCAGTGTTTATAGTCTAGTTGTCCCTGAATCACAGAAAGATAATAAAATAATGAAAAGTGTAGTAGACTTGAGGGATTTGTCTAGCCATTCATACCGAACACTTCACGCCTGAATGGTTAGAGAGAAGAAATAATTATCTCCTGTCACTACAATGGTTCATGACCCAAAACAGCTTAGCATGCTCTGTTCCTTCAGACAGACTACCTAATCTATAGTGTCCTGCTGGTGAACCTGGCTGTGCTGCACCCCTGAGGCCTCTTATACTTTCAGTGCTCATTTCTGCTTTTTACAAGTCGGGTTTTTAGCCTTGTAGAATGATGGTAGAATTATACTTTGTTTGACATTAGCATACTTTAAGTGATAAAACTACAACACAAGCAAAATGCTTATTAGCTGATTAAGAATAGGAAATGAGCTTGGCTCAAAACTTTCCTCAACTTGTACACAGCGTTCCAAATTATTATGTAAATTGGATTTAAGTGTCCTAGAGATTAAACTTTTTGTATTTCAAAGTAAATACTTAAGCCCCCAAAAAAATGACAAACATATTCTAGCAGTTAAGCAGCTTTCAGAGCAAAAGGGCTACTTGAAAACCAGCCTGACGAAGGGGCCCTTGTGCTCTGAAAGCATGCAAATATAATTTTTCTGATTAGTCAAGAAAGGTATCAGTCCTAAAATACTTGTCGTGCCTCAGATTTGATCTGACAGCCTCCTTTGCTGTGGTCCATTTCCCTCTCCAATGAGACTCGGTCTGGTTTGGCCACTGTCCTGGTTCTGAACACTTCTTTTGTTTGTTTATTGCCTTTCTGCCAACAAGTGGTTCCAATGCTGTTATTCAGTCTGCCCTACCACCCAAAGGGTGTAACTATTTAAAGCTTCCCAGGGTTGCATTTTCTCCTAGTGATATTTCTGAAGTGGACCCTCTTGGAATTACAGCGTGTCTCCCAAGTGTTTCTCCTGACAGATTGTTACTTTTGGTGTACATTATTTTTACTCTACACCTTCCTCTGGATTTTTAAGGAGATACATGAAACCCTCAATGGAAGATTAGGAAGCAATGGTCTGAGTGGTCATTTGAGTCTTCCAGTAAGTCCGTAGTCACATTTGCGAGTGACTCATGTGTAATATGTGCGAGTGTCGCATCCCATCACCCGGCACGGCCTGCTGCTCTCCGGATTGGAGTGTCTCAGCTGCATAGAAATACATGAAGCTGACCCGCTCCTGTCAGGAGAGCAGCAGGCCGTGCCAGGTGATGAGATGCAAGACTCAAGCGTATTACAAGTGAGTCACTCGCAAGTGTGACTCCGGACTTAGGGTTGTTTCAGTCTGGACAGGAGCCTTTAGGGACTGGGCAGCTGGGACCTCTTGTCTTTACAGGAAGCAGGAGGGTCAGGTAGATCAAAAACCCTCCAAAGAGAACCCCCAAAGATTCAAATGAAAGGGATAGTGACAAATTAGTAATATAAAACGTACATTTTTATTAATTTTTAGCATTAAAAATATGATGTGCAGAATACATAAATAAAAAACATAAATACTGGATCTGATCAATTTCCCAAATATTAGCTGCGGATTAACAGGTTTGGTAAAGTGTCTAGTGCAGTGACCAAATGGTAAAAGTTATATATATAGCCTAGATATTAATATCATTAAGGGTCATCCCCAAACTTAACAAGTACAAAAAATGTATGGATAAGTCCAAATTATATAAGTCATTATAGGGACACAATACCTTAGGATGGTAACAAGTCATGTATACCGCTGAACCCCGACGCACGTTTCAAGCAATATTTTCCTCAGAGTAGTTTTGCGTTAGACCTTATTTTACATTATTTTCCACATGTGCACATTAGTGTGCATAACAATACTTTTGTAATTTTTGGGGCTAAGTATTTACATTGATTTTTACCACAATATCATTTTTTTTTGTACATCCTTTGTTTTTCAAATAAATCCATGGAGGTATTGTGCCTGAGGGCTCTAGGGATGACAGATCAATCTAAAAAGACCTGTGATAATTAGTTTGCCAGGTGAGCCCAACTAAAGGAAGCTACTTAAGAAGTACATTCCACATTATTCAGCAGGCCACAGGTTTCAAGCAATGTTATTTATTTTTTTTATTTATTATGCATTGCCTACATAGCCCCATCATATTCAACGGTGCTTCACAGAGATTATCATCCCTGTCCCCATTGGGGCTCACAATCAGAATTCCATATCAGTATATCTTTGCACTGTGGGAGGAAACAAGAGTACCGAGAGGAAACCCACGCAAACACGAGGAGAACATACAAACTCCTTGCAGATCTTGCCCTAGTGGGATAACCCCAGCTCTGTAAAGTTATGGTGCTAACCACTCAGCCATCGTGTAGCCCAATATGGGAAAGAAAAAGGATCTCTTTGCTGCCGAAAAGCATCAAATAGTGCAATGCCTTAGTCAAGGTACAAAAACATTAGATATTTCAAGAAAACATAAGTATGATCATCATAGTGTGAAGACATTTTTGGCTGATACATGACACAGACAGGTTTGTGCAGATAAAGACATAATGTGGAAGGTTTCTGTCAAATTAATCAGATTAAGAGAGCAGCTGCTAAAATACCATTACAAAGCAGCAAACAGGTATTTGAAGCTACTGGTGCCTCTGGAGTCCCATGAAACTCTAAGGGGCCCTTTGCACACTACGACATCGCAGGTGCGATGTCGGTGGGGTCAAATCGAAAGTGACGCACTTCCGGCGTCGCTCTCGACATCGTAGTGTGTAAATCGTTTTAACAACGATTACCGAGCGCAAAAGCGTCGGTATCGTATGATCGGTGTAGTATCGGTCATTTTCATTATTTTGGCTGCAACAACGGTACTATGTTGTTCCTCGTTCCTGCGGCAGCACACATCGCTGTGTGTGAAGTCACAGGAGCTCATCCCCGCCCCTCCGCTTCTATTGGCCGCCTGACGTCGCTGTGACGCCGCACGACCCGCCCCCTTAGGAAGGAGGCAGGTTGCCGGCCAGAGCGACGTCGCAGGGCAGGTGAGTGCATGTGAAGCTGCCGTAGCGATAATATTCGCTACAGCAGCTATCACAAGATATCGCAGCTGCGACGGGGGCGGAGACTATCGTGCTCGGCATCGCAGCATCGGCTTGCGATGTCGTAGGGTGCAAAGGGCCCCTAAATGTAGGATTCCCTAGAGTACAATTGTGACTAAACCTACTATTCAGACAGCCCTAAACATTGCTCACAAGCAGAAACAGCTGCAGTTGGCTTCAGCATACATGAAGAAGACTAATTTTTAAAACAGTCTCCTTTACTGATGAGTGCTGTGCAACACCAGTTGGTCCAGATGGATGGAGTAGTGGATGGTTGGTGGATGGCCACCATGTCCCAACAAGGCTTTTCAGTTTTCTGCAACCTATAAGATGTTTAGGAACTCTGTTGTGCAAAATAGTTTGAGTTTGGAACAGTACATCTTATGTCTTTTAGTTTTGAAAAAGAAATACTGTTATCATTGGGAAGTTTGGCCAATAAAATTTAGATTTATATGTTCACGGTTGATGCTTTGAACTTTACTCATTTGCAACAATCATTTAGGAAAATTAGAGAGCTATAGCATTTGCATAATAATTTGGAACGCAGTATAAAACTCAGCAAAGTGCAAAATGCAAAACAGTTCATGCCCTATAATCGGTGGTGACTGAATCTGCCAATTTTAATGCACAGTATTGCCCCCTTGAAGATGTTTTCCACTTTTAGAAAGACGTCCTCATGTGCTTGCTGTGATGTAAAATAACAAAATCAGCAAGTGCTCATACTGCCCGGTCCAGTACCGGCTCTCTGCTGCTCTTCCTTGGTCTGTGTTTTGGTGATATCACAACTAATCCCTGAGCATAGCTGCTCTGCTGATGTAGATGGCACAAGCTCAGTGATTGGCTGCAGCGGTGATGCACATGTAGTCGTGACATCACCGCTAAAGCCAAAACATAAAAGACTGAAGCAATGTGGGGAGCTAGCGCTTGACCAGAGGACGGCGAAAACTAGCTGGCTTTGCTATTTAACATAACAAACATTTACAAATTACTTTGTTGAATGCGTAATACCACTTTCACGATTTTAGTTTAATGTTTAACTAATGTTAGAGTAAGGAACCATATACTATATAATAGTCACACAGCGTTTTGCACAAATTTTGCCAACTGTCATGGCAGCGGCAGCCTCTGTTCTAATTGCAGCTTCTGACACTCCATCCGATGGTTTCTCAGGTATCTGAGATCAACACGGGCACACTCGGGCGTTGACCTGCTGTGTGCTAATTCGTAGGCAGGCAAGCAAGAGTTAACCTCTGTTGGTCTGCTTGCTCCTTTGATCACATGTTGTGGGGAGGCCTATCCCATTTCCTCCCCTCCTACTTATGCTGGTTGGATCCTTCCACCCATACCAGCTTGTTGGTCTGTGAGGTTAGTGTCCCAGACTGTTTGGTGAATGTTGTGCTTATTTACTTGGTGCGGTTGTGGAGTTTACTGCTCTTGTTTTGTTGCTTCCTTCTTGTTTTCCTCCTGAGTCTCTTATTGTCTTTACCTCTATGTGTGTGTGGTGTTTGACAGAATTTTAGTTTTCCCTTGTCTGTCTTTATCTGTGCGTTTCACCACACACCTGTCCCATCCCTCCCTCGGGGGAGAGAGGGGGAATAAGATCAGGACTGGTCAGGAGCAGGGCCAGGAAGGATGCTCAGGCATCTCCACCAATAGGAGTATCCCTGAGATTAGGGATATCATAGGGCTCCCCTAGCTTGAGGGACAAATTAGGTGCCCCAGTTCCCTGCTATCCCATAGTCATTATGACATTAACGCATCTCAATATATTATAATAAAGTAAGTTGTAGCTACGTAGAAGTAATTAACCTTCCATCCTGTCCCCAGGACAGCCCATAAACATGGATAATTGGCAGGACTGAATGGAGATTTTGATTTCAAAGCTGTAAAGATGACAATAGTTATATTGTATAGATGGCTTATCTGTTAGCGAGTCAAAGATTAAAAAAAAAAATTGACCATGTCCAATCCTCATTTATCGAGTAATTTGCTGTCGAATTGAGGCAGGAGACCTTGTACATTAGATCAGGGATACATGACCTTTTCAGGTCTACAGTATCAGACTGAACTAATCTCAAGGGTAAAAGGGTATTACCATCTGAGTACAGCTGGTGCAAAATATTACACATGACATGGTGCAATTGCCTTGCTAGCCTTGCCTCGCCTCTCATGGCTCCCGCAGCTAGTCTTTGGTTAGCCAGCCTGGCTCCCGACCACAGAGTACTAATATGACCAATGAACTGGGTCTTACCAATCGATTTGCACCAACTACACATCTGAGACATTTTTCCATCATAAGCATATTCCATACACCATGTTCCAAATTATTATGCAAATGATATTTTTCTCTGATTTTCCTAAATGGTGGGTGCAGATGCCAGTCAGTCTAATAAAAGTCATCACCCGTTAGAGTATACATCTAATTTTATTGAAGAAACCTCCCAATGATAACAGTATAATCTTCAATTTTTTTTAAAAAAAAAAAACAAACCTCAAAATGCACTGTTCCAAATTATTATTATAAACGGTGTTTCGGGGTGCTTGCCCCTCGTCAGTGCAAAGTATGGGGTGTCTGATCTGGCTCATGAGAAAGCTATGTGGGGACCACGGGGCAGCCAGACTGGCTTGCAAAGTCTCCTTAAGGAGAATAGTGTTCCCCCGTGGTCCCCACATAGCTTTCTCATGAGCCAGATCAGACACCCCATACTTTGCACTGACGAGGGGCAAGCACCCCGAAACACCGTGTCTGCAAATTGGGATTCTGATCTGGCTTATATATCCTGAGTCATATTGCACGGATTGTTAAAAATCCACTTGTGACTTTTAGGATCGCTACTTCCAATAGGTGGCGCTGTGCTAGAGTTTGTCTCCTTTACTGGAGAGACAATTTAAACATTTTATATGTTTTAAAGAACTGAAAATGCTCATTTGTGGAATTTGCAGCATTAGGAGGTCCCATTCACTGAAATAAAAAGCTATTTAAATCCAAAACACAGGCCAAGTTACATGTTAACATAGGAACTCTTCTTTGATATCACCTTCACAATTCTTGCATCCATTGAACTTGTGAGTTTTTGGAGAGTTTCTGCTTGAATTTCTTTGCATGATGTCAGAAAAGACTCCCAGAGCTGCTGTTTTGATGTGAACTGTCTCCCACCCTCATAGATCTTTTGCTTCATGATACTCCACAGGTTCTCTATAGGGTTCAGGTCAGGGGAGGATGGTGGACACACCATGAATTAATCTCCTTTTGTGCCCATAGCAGCCAATGACACAGAGGTATTCTTTGCAGCATGAGATGGTGCATTGTCATGCATGAAGATGATTTTGCTCCTGAAGGCACATTTCTGCTTTTTGTACCATGGAAGAAAGTTGTCAGTCAGAAACTCTATATACTTTGCAGAGGTCATTTTCACACCTTCAGGAACCCTAAAGAGGCCTACCAGATGTCTCCCCATGATTCCGGCCCAAAACATTACTCCTCCACCTCCTCGCTGACGTCACAGCCTTGTTGGGACACGGTGGCCATCCACCAACCATCTACCACTCCATCCATCTGGACCATGCAGGGTTACTCGACACTCAGCAGTAAACGAGACTGTTTGAAAATTAGTATTCAGGTATGTCTGGGCCAACTGCAACTATTTCTGTTTGTGAGAACTGGTTAGGGGTGGTCGAATAGTAGGTTTATGCACCACAGAAAGCCTTTGAAGGATCCTACACCTTGAGGTTTGAGGGACTCCAGAGGCACCAGCAGCCTCAAATAACTGTTTGCTGGTTTGTAATGGCTTTTTAGCAGCCGCTCTCTTAATCCGATGAACTTGCCTGGCAGAAACCTTCCTCATTCTGCCTTTATCAGCATGAACATGTATGTGCTCTGAATCAGCCACAAATCTCTTCACAGTACGATGATCACGCTTACGTTTTCGTGAAATATTTAATGTTTTCATCCCCTGTCTATTGCACTATTTGATGCTTTTCGGCAGCAGAGAGATCCTTTTTCTTTCCCATGTTACTTGAAAACTGTGACCTGCTTAATGTTGTGGAGCATCCAGTTTTCCTTTTATTGGGCTCACCTGGCAAACTAATCACAGGTATCTGAGATTGAGTTCAGTTATCCAAATAACCCTGAGACACAATACCATCAATGAGTTTCATTGAAAAAAAAATAAAAATTAATCACTATGACACTTGAATCCAATTTGCATAATAATTTGGAACATGGTGTATATGATAGAGAATATACATGTATTTGGCTGTCTCAATGGCAGTTTAAGCAAATTGCTGTAATCCCAGAGTGTTTGACTACAGCCATTAATCTACAATGAAGATAGCGGCACTGGTGTGTGGTCCCTTCTCCACCTGGCCTATTCATTACTGGATACAGGAGTCAGAAAATTCCCATTCAGATATGACCACAGTGGGCCATTAGTAATCCCCATTACTGCTCTTCTCTCTGACATGGAAAATACATGTGGCCAGCCAACAGGCACCAAGAAGCGTGCTTGAGACCAGATGGTTGAGGACACACAGAATAGCATTGTGGGCTGCATCGATAGTGGGTAGATCCGCCAACATGAATCCAATGTGTTTCAGACGTGTCAGGCTACTTTCACACTTGCGTTGGACGGCTTCCATTGCTATCCGCAGCCTTGACGAATTACGGTAACCGTTGCAGGAAACCGTTATATTCCTCATAGACTTCTATTAGCTAGGGATAGCAACGAATAGTCTTGCGTTGCATCCGCTGCACGATGCAGCATTGTTATTTTGACGCTGCGTTGGGCGGAGGGAACTGTATGTAGCGTTTTTTGAGCAGCGCAACCTCTCTTTGGCTCCCTGCACACGTAACCAGGGTAAACATCGGGTTACTAAGCAATGCGCTTTGCCTAGTTACCCGATATTTACCCTGGTTACGGGTGCAAGGAGCCAGCGCTAAGCGGTCTGCGCTGGTAACCAAGGTAAATATCGGGTAACCAAGGAAAGTGCTTTGCCTAGTTACCCGATATTTACCCTGGCTACGTGTGCAGGGAGGCCGACACTTTCCCGCTCGGCTCCGCCCCCTCCCGCACTCCACTCCACATGTACACACGCACACACACACACTCTCTCACACTCACCTGTCCCCAGCCTTGCATTCCTCGCTGCACTGACGTCCTCAGCGCCATGGTCCCGCTCGGCTCGACCCACCCCGCACTCCGCCCCCCGCACACATTCTCGGTGGCCAAACAATCAGCTGATCACTCAGCCGTCCGGCTGCTGTGAGCGATCAGCTGATCACTCGGTGACCGGCTGCTGTGAGCGATCAGCTGATCGTTCACAATAATCTGCCGCCGGTAAAACGAAAGAAGAAAAAAAAAAAGATTCCATTGTTTTGTACGATCTGTTGCATCCGTTGTGCCACTAAATGCAACACATCCGTTGCATCCGTCACACAACGCAAGGCAACGGATGCCGTTCAATGCAAGTGTGAAAGTAGCCTTAGCTCCGTGTGCCAGCTCCTCTTAGAAGCCTGAATCACAGTCAAATTCCGCTGAGTACATCATGGAGTGGATTTTCCATTTTGTACAGTCTTGTCATCTTTTTACAATTTGTCATTGTATTATGATCAAAATGAATATCACATTTCTAGGATCCTGTATCCTATTTGCAGATTGTTCTATATTAGAATTGTGTCTTTCCTGGCGATGTCACATCATAGTTTACAGTTGTGACTACATGTACAATGCGACACCGTGCAGTGGATGTCTCTCTTTTCTGACATTAATCCGATTCTGATCTTGCTGACTTGTGTTTTGCTACCATTGCTCCATCATCAGCATTTTCCACCTGACAATTTAGTCTAAAGACAAGAACAAGACAGATGCAACTGCATTTATGTCAACAGAAAGAGTTATTTTCGTCTGCTCACATCCTCTAGTCCTTTGTGCCATCCTGATGTTACACACGCACACACACTGCGCACATCATAGTGACCCATCACTCACTGTTACTTCCGCACACCTAAAACATTAATTTAAAGTGGTGAAAACAAGCCATCACCTGTCCATGAGATAGCTGATAACTTATTAATCAATGGGGCCCAACCACTGGCACCTGCAATCCGCTACCAGATTCCCTTTAGGCCCCTTTCACACGTCAGTGATTCTGGTACATTTGTGCTTTTTTTAAACCAGAATCACTGACATACGCAGACCCATTATAATGAATGGGTCTGCTCACACATCAGCGACCGTGTCTCCGTGCGGCGTACCTGCGTGTCCGTGATTGCCGCACGGAGACATGTCCATTTCTTTCTGGCATCACTGATGTCCCACGGACCACGCAGTGGTGTTATCCGTGAAACACGTGCCAGAAAAAAACGTGCATATAAAAAAAAATCATTTTTGCTCACCCGGCTCCAGCGATGTACTCTGCAGAATGTTCTGCCTGCTGCTTCTGAGCCGACTCATTACTGTCGTGCATATTCATGAATGCACGACACAGCTGACCCGGAAGCAGCTGCTGCGGGGGTCAGCACTGGCCGGATGCTGCACCACCGGAGCATTCAGCACCATGGAGAGCGGGAGCGGGCACAGGTGAGTTGATCGCTAAGTGCAATCACGGACCACGGAGAACGGAGCCTGGATTGCACTTAGGCAACCCACGTGTGCCGTGATTCACGGCACACGGAGGGACATGTGCGTGTTTTACACGTCAGTGAAGAACGTCTGTGTTTTTCACTGACGTGTGAAACGGGTCTTAAAGTGCTTGTCTGGTGGAAAACAAGTTATTATCTAATGGGACATTTTTATCCCCACTACAAAACTGGAGCGACAAGTCTGATGCCCATCCATTTATTCTCTATGGACCTGCTGCTCAATTTTGTAGTGGGGACAAAAATGTGACCCATTAGGTAATAGCTTGTTTCACCAGAAAACCCATTTAAATGGAATATATCAGCAGGTTTTTCCTACTCCATCTGAGATCAGCATAATATACACTGTGTGCAGAATTATTAGGCAAGTTGTATTTTGGAGGATTTTTTTTATTATTGATCAACAACTATTTTCTCAACCAACCCAAAAGACTCATAAATATCAAAGCTTAAGATTTTTGGAAGTTGGAGTGGGGTTTTTTTTAGATTTGGCTATCTAAGGAGGATATCTGTTTATGCAGGTAACTATTACTGTGCAGAATTATTAGGCAACTTAATAAAAACCAAATATATTCCCATCTCACTTGTTTATTTTCACCAGGTAAACCAATATAACTGCACAAAATTTAGAAATAAACATTTCTGACATGCAAAAACAAAACCATAAAAAAAAATAGTGACCAGTATAGCCACCTTTCTTATTGATGACACTCAGCAGCCCACCATCCATAGATTCTGTCAGTTGCTTGATCTGTTTACGATAAACATTGCATGCAGCAGCCACCACAGCCTCCCAGACACTGTTCCGAGAGGTGTACTGTTTTCCCTCCCTGTAGATCTCACATTTTATGAGGGAGCACAGGTTTTCTATGGGGTTCAGATCAGGTGATCAAGGTGGCCATGTCATTATTTTTTCATCTTTTGGACCTTTACTGGCCAGCCACGCTGTGGAGTAGTTGGATACATGTGATGGAGCATTGTCCTACATGATAATCATGTTTTTCTTGAACAATACCAACTTCTTCCTGTACCACTGCTTGAAGAAGTTGTCTTCCAGAAACTGGCAGTAGGTCTGGGAGTTGAGCTTCACTCCATCCTCAACCCGAAAAGGTCCCACAAGTTCATCTTTGATGATACCAGCCCATACCAGTACTCCACGTCCACCTTGTTGGCGTCTGAGTCGGAGTGGAGCTCTCTGCCCTTTACTGATCCAGACTCTAGCCCATCCATTTGGCCCATCAAGAGTCACTCTCACTTAATCAGTCCATAAAACATTTGAAAAATCAGTCTTAAGATATTTCTTGGCCCAGTCTTGACGTTTTATCTTATGTTTCTTGTTCAAAGATGGTCATTTTTTTGCCTTCCTTACCTTGGCCATGTCCCTGAGTATGGCACACCTTGTGCTTTTTGATACTCCAGTTACGTTGCAGCTCTGAAATATGGCCAAACTGGTGGCAAATGGCATGTTCGCAGATTCACGCTTGATTTTCCTCAATTCATGGGGAGTTATTTTGCGCCTTTTTTTGCCGCTCACAACAGTGTTTGGATATTTTCTGTGTACACTGTGCATAGGCAGAAAACTGTAAATCAGTCATGGGGACGAGGTTATATAGAGCTCATAAAGAGGGACGACTACATGGCAACAGGTTTATTAATCCTATGGTGAAAATTTCCTGCTGATTAAACTTTGATTTTAGCAAAACTGCAGCAAGCAGCCTAGCAAGCGACAGAGTTCACTGCCTGTGGCGGTTCTCACTCAAAGTAGCGTGAGTGCAGGCAGCTGTGATGTGTGGTAAACTCAAGACGTCATCGCTCGACACAGCCGCTGGCTCTAGCGTTATTTTGTTTAAGAACCGCTGCAATGAACTGCGGTGAATTCATGACATCACAGCTTGTCACTGCCCACGGTGGTACACACACCATTGAGTGACCCACGTGCTGTGACCTGCAGTGCCCTCATGAGGTCATCACAGTTCACTGCCATGGTTCTAACACAGCACAGCGTGAGAGCCAGCAGTAGCTGCTGTCCCACAATATAGGGAACGTTGTGTTCTTCACAGGCTGGGATAGTGAGTCTTGGAACAAGGTGGGACCTCCATATGGATTACGGTGGACCAGGTTTTTTTCCTCCCCTTCTTCCAAGAGCCATAATTTTTTCTTCAATATAGCTATATGGGGTTTGTTTTTTGCCGGACGAGTTGTACATTTAAACAAAACCATTAATTCTGCCCCATATTGTACTGGAAAACGGTAAAAAAAAAATCCAAGTGCGGTGAAACTGCAAAACAGGTGCAGAAATTTATCACACTTAACAATCAAACAAAAATATAATCAAAGATATTCACATATTAATGTTGTTTTCTTTGATTATGTTTCTGTTTGATTGTTATGTGTGATAAATTCCTGCACCTGTGATATAGCTGTATGGGTGTAGTTCCTCTTAAGGAAATAACCCGCCATCAGTCTATATGTAGGCCCTGCTGAAGTGCATAGCGAAACGGCCTTCGTCATGTGTGTTCCCTGCTTCTCTCCCACACTGAATGCGATGTCGCAATCGCAATAAAATTTTCCGAGATGGAGAGTGCTGCTATAGTTTCACTTTTATGTAATTGGTGAAAAAAAATTCTAAATTTTGTAAAAAGAAAAAAAAAAGACTAGCGCCTTTGTTGTCAATTTCTAAGACCTATAGTGTTCTCATTATTCAGGATCTGGTGCTCGGTGATTGCGTATTTTTTGCGTCTTGAGGTGGCGTTTTTAAGGAGATTATTGGTGCGTAGATGCGACATTTTGATTGCCTGTTATTGCACTATAATGCAATATTGCAGTGACCAAAAGAACGGAATTTTGGCGTTTGGAACTTTTTTTCTCGCTATACCTTTTACCAATAAGATTAATTAATTTTATACGTTGATAGATTGGACATTGCTGAATGCGGCAATAACTAATGTGTATTTTTTTATTATTTTATTATTATTATTATTATTATTATTATTATTGTTTTATTTTCAATGGAGCAAAAGGGGGTGATCTGAACTTTTAGTTTTCTTTTTTTAAAACATTATTTAAAACTCTTATGCCTGCAGTGTTCAATCACTTGTTCTGACCAGAGCGATGCTTCAGCATCACTATGATCAGCCGAAATGCTGATCTCCTGTGAATGCCGGCGCTCTGCTGGCATTCACAGGAATGAGTCATGGCAGTGACAGGAATGATCAATCGACCCTGCGCTGTCATGCCAACCCACTTTATCTAAGTGGTGAAAAACTTTACAAAAAATTGTCAAAAAAAGAATAGGGCTTGTGTTGCTATTTTCTGAGACCTGTAGTGTTCTCATTTTTTGGGATCTGGGGCTCAGTGATGCTTATTTTTTGTGTCTTAAGCTGGTGTTATTAATTTTACCATTTTTGGGTAGATATATTGTTTTGATTGCCTGTTATTGTATTTTATTGCAATCTTACGACGAAAATTGTAATTCTGACATTTTGATATTTTTTCTAGTTACGCTTCTTACCAGTCAAATTAATTTGTTTTATATTTTGATAAATGAGACATTTCTGAATGCAACAATAGCAAATATGTGTATTTTTTAATTGTTTTATTTTCAATGGGACGTTCACAAGAAGTACGATGGTGAGGAATGATGTGCTCGCTGCTCGCAGGTGTTAAATCTCGCTGTCAGACATTGACAGCAAGATTTAACTGGTTAACATGTGCAGGTGGATCAGAAATCCACCCACGCCTGTTAGGTGCGCATGTCGGCTGCTCAGAACAGCATGGAAAGATGTGGGCTCGCCGCGTGAGCCCTCATTAATGAGACAGACACAACTTTGGATATACCAGTACATCAGGTCGTGAAGGGGTTAAAAGAAATAGCAGCTTGGGAACAGAGGTTTTCCGAATGAAGAAAAGCCTTTAAATGATAACTGGCTATTGGAAGACAGCCCCTTTAAGAAAAATTCCCACTATTAACATCCAGTTCACTAGGAAAACCATCTTTCCAGCATTTTAGGAACTGTTGTTTGTATGTGTAGGAGTCCAGGGAATGGCGCCTGTATGACTGTGCTAGCAGAGATAGCTGTCAATCATTATCGTGTTTTTTTTAAAAATAAAAAACCTCCCCAAAAATAAGCCCTAACAGGGATTTTCAGCATTTTCGGAGCAAGGCTTAAATATAAGCCCTCCCCCGAAAATAAGCCCTAGTCCCGAATCAATAATGAAGTGTCTGCGCATCTAAAAAAGTTATAGATACTGCAGGACACTTCATTATAGACAGCGGACACCCCATAATCACACTCACCAGACACAGAGCAGAGGACCTGCAGTGATCGCACACCCACACACATCTGATCTCACACACACACAACCAGATCTCACATACAAACATCGGATTGTACACACAATCAGATCGCAAACACAATGAGATCACACGCACAATGAGATCGCACACACAATCAGATCACACACACACTCAGATCACACACACAATGAGATCACACACACAATGAGATCGCACACACAATCAGATCGCACACACAATCAGATCACACACACACTCAGATCACACACACAATGAGATCACACGCACAATGAGATCGCACACACAATCAGATCGCACACACAATCAGATCGCAAACACCATCAGATCACACACATACTCAGATCACACACACAATGAGATCGCACACACAATCAGATCGCACACACAATCAGATCGCAAACACAATGAGATCACACGCACAATGAGATCGCACACACAATCAGATCACACACATACTCAGATCACACACACAATGAGATCGCACAATGAGATCACACACACAATCAGATCACACACAATGAGATCGCACACATAATGAGATCACACACCCCAATCAGATCACACACACACTCAGATCACACACACACACTCAGATCACACACTCAGATCACACACATAATCAGATCGCACACATAATCAGATCACACCCACAATCAGATCACACACACAATGAGATCGCACACACAATGAGATCGCACACACAATGAGATCGCACACATAATGAGATCACACACACAATGAGATCACACACACACTCAGATCACACACACAATGAGATCGCACACATAATGAGATCACACACAATGAGATCACACACACACTCAGATCACACACACTCAGATCACACACACAATGAAATCGCACACATAATGAGATCACACACAATCAGATCACACACACAATCAGATCACACACATAATGAGATCACACACACAATGAGATCACACACACACTCAGATCACACACATAATCAGATCACACACACAATGAGATCACACACACAATGAGATCGCACACATGAGATCGCACACATAATGAGATCACACACACAATAAGATCACACACACACTCAGATCACACACACACTCAGATCACACACACAATGAGATCACACACACAATCAGATCACACACACTATGAGATCGCACACATAATGAGATCACACACACAATGGGATCACACACTCAGATCACACACACAATGAGATCACACACACAATGAGATCACACACACTCAGATCGCACACATAATCAGATCACACACACAATGAGATCACACACACAATGAGATCGCACACATGAGATCGCACACATAATGAGATCACACACACAATGAGATCACACACACAATGAGATCACACACACACACACTCAGATCACACACACAATGAGATCGCACACATAATGAGATCACACACACAATCAGATCACACACACAATGAGATCGCACACATGAGATCACTAACACAATGAGATCACACACACACTCAGATCACACACAATCAGATCGCACACATGATCAGATCGCACACATAATCAGATCGCACACATAATCAGATCGCACACATAATCAGATCGCACACATAATCAGATCTCACACACAATCAGATCTCACACACAATCAGATCACACACACAATCAGATCACACACACAATCAGATCACACACACAATCAGATCACACACACAATCAGATCACACACACAATCAGATCACACACACAATCAGATCGCACACACAATCCGATCGCACACATAATGAGATCACACACTCAGATCACACACTCAGATCACACACTCAGATCACACACTCAGATCACACACTCAGATCACACACTCAGATCACACACTCAGATCACACACACAATGAGATTGCACACATAATGAGATCACACACACACTCAGATCACACACACACTCAGATCACACACAATCAGATCGTATACATAATCAGATCGCACAATGAGATCGCACACACAATGAGATCACACACACACTCAGATCACACACACACTCAGATCACACACACACTCAGATCACACACATACTCAGATCACACACACACACTCAGATTGCACACACACTCAGATCGCACACATAATCAGATCACACACATAATCAGATCACACACACAAACATCGGATCACACACATAAGCATCAAATTACACACACAAACATCAACTCACACACACATCGGATCGCACACATACTCACCACATCCAGCGACACCGATTTCTTTTCGCTGGCAGAATCCTGAGAGGCAGTGCAATGGAGCGCAAGGACCTGCCGTAACAGGACCTGCGGACACACGTGACTTCCTCCCATCATTCCCTGCGGCCAGAAGCGATGGATGTGATGTAATGTGTGGTGTGCGTGCGCGATCTGCGTGCGCGATCTGCGATCTGCTGTGTGTCAGCCAGAAGCAGGGGTGGACGGCGTGGAGCACCCACCGGAGATTACAGGAGGACCTGGGAGCCACACAGACGTCCGGATCTGGTATAAGTCTCCTGGGAAGTGGGGTGGGGGGGTCTGCATTTTTGGGGGGTAAACTAACCCCAACCATATTTCTCCAAGACTAAGACCGCCTTCAAAAATAAGCCCTAATGCTTTTTTAGGGGGCAAATAAAATATAAGACAGTGTCTTATTTTTGGAAAAACATGGTAGTAGGACCGCCCACTGGACTCAGACATGCAAACACTAGCTATTTCAATGAATAAAATACGTTATACTGGATCTTTTCCTACAAACCTATAAATCATCCTGCTCATCTTCTCCTCTATACCGTGCCGTCCACTGATCAGACTGCATGAACAATGCGACAGGCGCCTCCGAAGGAATGCATTGCGCTCATGCTTTATTAAGCTCCATTTCTGTCCATGTAACAACATATATTAAATTCAGCAAAGGTGATACATCAATGATTAAGGTGAACAGATAATGAACGATCCGAACTTCCCCCAGTCACAATGATATGAGAATGTCTGACAGGAAGCGGCTCCTGTGGTAAGCTTCTCATCCGACAGACCATAAAACAACATAAAATGTGGAAAATATTCGCTTTTAAGCTCCAAGTTAACCACATGCTCCATATTTTAGGAATAAAAATGGGAAATGGAAAAAGTATGAAATTAAAGATAAAATATGGCAGTATTAAGAAGGATGCACACTTTCATGGGATGACTGTAGATAAATGATGTATTAATGGATTTTATTCTGAGAGCTTTGCAAAAGTAGGTAGCAAGTATTTGAGAAGTGTAAAGGAAATGATACATGGTTTTCTAATTATTTTAAAAATATAAATCTGAGAATTGTAATGTGTATTCAGCAATCTGTAGCCTGATACCCCTAAATAAAACCCTGAGTGACCAATTGTCTCCAGTATTCACCTAATTAGTGAATGAAGTCCTCCTGTGTGTAATTTCTTCCCAATATAACTACAGCTGTTCTGCGAAGGGCGCAGAGGTTTTTTGGAGAACATTAGGGGTCAAACAGCTTCATGAAACCCAAGGAACACACCAGAAAAGTCAGAGATAAAGTTAAGGTGAAGTGTAAAGCAGGGTTAGGTTATACAAAAAAAATAGCCCAAACTTTGAACATCTCACTGAGATTGTTCCATCCATCACCCAAAAATGGAAGGAGTATGGCACAATTGCAAAACTATTAAGACATGGCTGTCCACCTAAACTGAAATTCAAGCAAGGAGAGCACTAATTAGAAAAGCAGCCAAGAGGCCCATGGTCACTGTAGAGGAGCTGCAGAGATCCACAGCTGAGGTGGGAGAGCCCGCCCACAGGATAGGTATTAGTTGTATGATCCACAAAACTGGCCTTTATAGAAGTGTGGTAAGAAGAAATCAATTTTTTAAAGCAAGTCATATGATGTCCCATTTGCAGTTTGCAAAAAGCCATGTAGGGGAGACAGGCAGCATGTGGAAGAAAAGGCTCTGGTTTTATCAGACCAAAGTAGACGTTTTTGGGCAAATGGAAAATGCTATGTGTGGTGCAACCTAACACTGCATATTACCCTGAAAACACCATCCCCACTGTCAAACATCGTGGTGGCAGCATCATGCTGTGGTGAGGCTTTTCTTCAGCAGGGACAAGGAAGCTGGTCTTAATTGATTGGAAGATAGAGTACATTAATTACAGAGCAATCCTGGAGGAAAACCTGTTAGAGTCTGCAAAAGACTTGAAACTAGGGGCGTAGGGTCACCTTCCAAATGTAAATGACCCTAAACACACTGCAAGAGCTACGAATGATGGTTTAGATCAAAGCATATTCATGTATGTGAATAGCCCAGTCACAGTCCAGACCTAAACCCCATTGAGAATATGTGGCAAAACTTGAAAATTGCTGTTTACAGACACCTCTACTCAATATCACTGAGCTAGAGCTATTTTGCAAAACCGATAACTATTTAAATTTTCAGTAAAAAGTTACCTCTTCTTAAAGGAAACCTATCAGGTAAAAAAAACACGATTATGGAGTTAATCTACAGCGTTCTGAAGCTGTTGCTCTAATGCTGAGCTGGCTGTCAGTTAGTACTGGAGGTGCAGTTACAGCCACCGCTCACTATGCTCAGAGGGGAGATTGGGCAGCTTCAGAACGCTACTAATCTGGAGATTAACCCATATTACCAGGTTAGGCTACTTTCACACATCCGGATTTTGCTCTGCGGCACAATACGGAGTTCTGCAGAAAAACCGCAACCGGCTTTTGTAACGCCGGTTGCGGGTTTTTTTGCATAGACTTACATTAGTGCCGTATTGTGCCGCAGGGGCTTGCGTTCGGTCCGGTTTTTGCCGCATGCGGCAGATTTAGCCGATGCGGCGGCTGGATAGAACATTCCCTGCAACGTTTTTAGCTCCGGCAAAAAAAAACCACATCACGCCGCATCCGGCCGCTGCGGCGCATTTTCATGCATGCCTATGGATGCCGGATGCGGCGCGATGCGGAAAAAAACGCATCCGGCCGCCGCATGCGGTTTTATCCACTGCGCATGCTCAGTAGCGTGCCGCAACCGGAAGAAAACGGACCGACCGCATGTAAAAACGTATGCAAAGGATGCGGTGTTTTCGCCGCATCCGTTGCATAGGTTTCACAGCCGGATTGAGCCGCATGGCTCAAACCGGATGTGTGAAAGTAGCCTTAATCTTGTTTTTTGTTGACTTGACAGGTTCCCTTTAAATAATTTCAATATTGTATTGTGATTGTAAGGATGTATGGGGCACGAAGTCTAGGGCAGAGGCACCTCGGGTAGAACGGATAGTGATGCTTTTGCATAGACAATGTAATTGTTTATTTACACAAACTTGGTAATCAGTTAAACGATGAACATTGTGATTGTAAATCTCAACTAGCAAACGATGTGAAGAATCGTGAATTAAATCTCTGAATTAAGATCGTTACATTGTAACATTGTACACTGGGATCACACAGATAATATAGAGTATATTTGTATTCAAAATTCATACGCCGTGTTAATATTTATTTTGAATTAATAAGTTTTTTAAGTATTGTACAAACATTTCCACTGATACTGTACAAAGAAAATGTGTTGGCATTAGCATACAGAAAAAATGGCAATAATCACAAATATTTATTTCCATCCGCTACTGAACTATGTATTGCCTTGGACTACGACCAACCCTGCATATAACTAGGACTTCAATTTCTACTGCTCCTTTTTCCAGTCTAATTGTTGAACAACCGAACCGTCTCCATTTACATTACCTATTTTTTTAATGTTTTTAATGTTTTGGTAATTTTTTTTGTTCCTCTAAACGATTTTATGCACGAAGAGAAAGCATTTTTGCAGACTGGATTGTTACTGTTAGGATCTGATGGATTATCAGCCAATGTAAATGCTACTTTAGACCCGAACATTTTTGTAAACATGGTGTGAGATGGCGACCGGCTACATTGCTGTATGTACCATATAAGTGGAGTGAACCTGGAGTTACATGCTGGTACTTGTAGTGCCACATATTACTATTAAGGTATTCTCAGGGCAGGTTCACAGGTGGCTAAGGAGATGAGTGGTTCTGGCCACCTACATAAACCAAACTATGGGTGTGTTTGAGATGTGTCTGACAAGCCATATGGTTTTTAATAGAAGTCCCAGAAATTTCGAGCTCCCCCTGAAGTCCCGAAAGAGGGTCAAATGACCCTTAGTCCTAACTGAATAGAACTAACTAGAAACTAAATGGCTAAACTCAATGGAAAACAACAACCTCCTGTGGTGCGACAGTAATGTCCTTAATTACAGAACAAAAGCCGATGATTATAGGATGCTAGCTAAAATCCTTCAGGTCATTCGACCCGTCTCTGGGTTCCAAAGGTAGAAATGTTAAATGACCCCTCTCTGGGACTTCTAGTGTTAATGGAGTCTGTTGTTTGGCACATGGCAGACTATGTGGAGTCTGAAGAGGCTGTGTGTTAGAGGCCTCTTACAGATGGCAGCCAGGAGGGATAGTGCTGGGCTGTTGAAGGAGCTCCTGGTAGAGATCCTGTGTGAGGAAGCTGCAGGCTTCCATGAAGAAACCTCATGGAGAGGTGTGTGGACTCACATTAGTGAATATGTGGAGAGACTGCTAATCCCTGAGGGGTAGGAGCCTCTGGAAGGAACACAGCTGAAGGAAGTCAGCCTGTGTTGAGAAACTGGCAGGAGCCAGACTGACAGAGACTGCCAGGAGAGTGTGTGTGAAAAGCAGCCTGTGTGGAGAGGCTGCTCCAGTGCACAGAGGTATTGAGGCCTCTCTGGACACCACTGAGAAAAGTGGACCCAAACCTGTGAGGGTGAACCACTGAATTAATGGACTGGAAAACCGTGAGTGTGATGGCCAGTAAGCCATGTGTCCCTTTCATGAAGAAAGAGATTTTTGTTTGTAATGTACCTCGAGTGCAGTTTGTCTTGTTTAATAAACTGCTGGACTTTATTTGAACTGCGTGTTCTCCTATGCTACCTCACATTGCAGCAAAAGCAAGTAAAAACCACCCATGTTGCGGTGTGTGAACTGGGTGCAATCTCACAATGCCCATAATTGAATGAAATGGAATTTGCTTAGTTAATTTACAGATACTCTAGAACAGGGGTGGGGAACTTCCGGCCGACGGGCCATTTACAGCCCGTAATGACTTTTTGTGTAGCTCCTAGGCACATTACTAGGAACCGCAGTGCTCAGGTGGCAGCTGCGGTCTTGTCGGCTGACGCCCCTTTAAATCACAATGTGTGATGCAAGGACGCACATGTACCCCAGACTTCACTTTGTGAGCCTACAATTAGGTCCTCAGCACGCTAACCTGTGCCAGTGTGCTGAGGACGTACTTTGTGGGCGGGGAAAGTGTGAGGTGCGCTTCTGTTCCACAGAAGAAGAGGAGCAGAAGGTTACTGGACTCCCTGCTGTACATGCCTCCCTCCCCAGTGCTGTGAGCCTTCCATCCAGTGCTGTGAGCCTTCCACCCAGTGCTGTGAGTCCCCTTAGTACTGTGTACATCCACCAGTGTTGTGTGCCCCACAGTGATGTGTGTCACTAACCCAGTGCTGTGTTTCCCCACAGTGCTGTGTTATCAACCCAGTGCTGTGTGCCCCCAAGTGCTGTGTGCCACCCCCCAAGTGCTGTGTGCCACCCCCAGGTGCTATCCATGCCCCCTAGTGCTGTCCAAGCCCTCTTGGTGATGTCTTTACTACCCCAGTCCTGTCCATGTCCCTCTAGTGCTGTCTGTGCTACCCAGTTATCTCTGAGCCCTACCTCCTCCTGTGATGTATATGGCCCAAGCCCCTCCAGTGATATATATGCCCCCAGCCCCTCCTGTGATATATATGCCCCAGTCCCTCTTTTAATGTATTTGCACCAGGCTCTCCTGTGATGTATATGCCCCTAGCGTGTCCTGTAATGTATGTGCCCCCAGCGTGTCCTGTAATGTATATACCCCTAGCGTGTCCTGTTATATATATACCCCCAGCCCCTCCTGTGATGTACATATGCCCTCAGTCCCACCTGTGATGTATATGCCCCCAGGGGCTCCTGTAATTTATGCTCCCCAGCGTCTCCTATGATGTATATGTCCCCAGCCTTTCCAGTGATGTACAGTGCCTTGCATAAGTATTTGCCCCCCTTGAATTTTTCAACCTTTTCCCACATTTCAGGCTTCAAACATAAAGATAACAAATTTAATTTTATGGTGAAAAATCAATAACAAGTGGGACACAATTGTGAAGTTCAATGAAATTTATTGCTTATTTTAAACTTTTTAAAAAATAAATAATTGAAAATTGGGGCGTGCAATATTATTTGTTCCCTTTACTTTCAGTGCAGCAAACTCACTCCAGAAGTTCATTGAGGATCTCTGAATGATCCAATGTTGTCCTAAATGACTGATTATGATAAATATAGACCACCTGTGTGTAATCAAGTTTCCATATAAACATACCTGCTCTGTAATCGTCTCAGTGTTCTGTTTAAAGCGCAGATAGCATCACGAAGACCAAGGAACACAACAGGCAGGTCTGTGATACTGTTGTGGAGACGTTTTAAGCCGGGTTTGGTTACAAAAAGATTTCCACAACTTTTAACATCCAAAGAAGCACCGTGCAAGCGATCGTATTGAAAATGGAAGGAGTATCATACCACTGCAAATCTACCAAGACCCGGCCATCCCTCAAAAATTTTATGTATGTCAAACAAGGAGAAGACTGATCAGAGATTCAGCCAAGAGGCCCATGATCACTCTGAATGAACTGCAGAGATCTACAGCTGAGGTGGGAGAGTCTGTCCATAGGACAACAATCAGTCATACACTGTCAGCAGGGACAGGGAAGATGGTTAAAAATGATGGGAAGATGGATGGAGCTAAATATAGGACCATTCTTGAAGAAAACCTGTTGGAGTCTGAAAAAGACCTGAGACTGGGACGGAGATTTGTCTTTCAACAAGACAATGATCCCAAACATAAAGCAAAATTTACAATGGAATGGTTCACAAATAAACGTATCCAGGTGTTAGAATGGCCAAGTCAAAGTCCAGACCTGAATCCAATCGAGGATCTGTGGTAAGAGCTGAAAACTGCTGTTCACAAACGCTCTCCATCCAACCTCACTCAGTTCGATCTATTTGCAAAGGAAGAATGGGCAAGAATTTCAGTCTCTCGATGTACAAAACTGATAGAGACATTCCCCAAGCGACTTGCAACTGTAATCACAGCAAAAGGTGGCACTACAAAGTATTAACTTAAAGGGGCCGAATAATATTGCGCGCCCCAATTTTCAGTTTATTAATTTTAAAAAAAGTTTAAAATAAGCAATAAATATCGTTCACCTTCACAATTGTGTCCCACCTGTTGTTGATTCTTCACCATAAAATTAAAATTTTTATCTTTGTTTGAAGCCTGAAATGTGGGAAAAGGTTGAAAAATTCAAGGGGGCCAAATACTTTTGCAAGGCACTACAGAGAGAGGGAGGAGCCAGCACTGTCTGAGAATGGCATGCAAAAAAAATTATTTTTTTAGTGTAAATTCACAATTATTCCAACTGTACTATAATGCAATATAATTATTATTATTATAATGGAATAATTGTGAATTTACACAAAAAAAATATTTTTTTTCATGCGATTCTCAGGCAGTGCTGCCCCCCCCTCTCTTTTGCAAGGCACTGTATATGCCCCCAGCCCCTCCTGTGATGCATATATGCCCCCAGCCCCTCCTGTGATGTATGTCCTCCGCATGCCCTGTAATTTGTGCCCCAGCGTCTCCTGTGATGAGTATGCCCCAACATCTCCTGTGATGTCTATGCCCCCAGCCCCTCATGTGAAGTATATGTCCCCAGCCCCTCTTGTGATGTATGCACCCCCCGCGTCTCCTATGTGATGCATATGATTTGCCAATCTGTTGACTGTGCTCCAGAGGGAGACAAACCTGGAAAAGCAGTTGTGAGAAGCAACATGATCAATATCACAGAACATCACAGCCGCACCAAAGAGAAGCACCTCAAGCCACCACAGTAAGGGTGAGTTAATTGTTTGACCAAATACCGTATATTAGGATCCAAAATACTGCGTTTTACAGTACAAGCAAAGTGGATGGGATTAATAGAAATCTCCTGCTTAGGCTGCTTTCACACATCCGTTTTTTCCTGTGCGGCACAATCCGGCGCTTTGTAGAAAAAACACAACCGGTTTTTTTTCCGCCGGTTGCGTTTTTTTTGCATAGACTTACATTAGTGCCGTATTGTGCCGCATGGGCTTGCGTTCCGTCCGGTTTTTGCCGGAGGCGGCAGATGTAGCCCATGCGGCGGCCGGATGGAACGTTGCCTGGCATGTGTTTTTGTCCGGCAAAAAAAAAAACACATCGCGCCGCATCCTTCCGATGCGGCGCGATTTGCAATGCATGCCTATGGACGCTGCATGCGGCGTCCTGCGGCAAAAACCGCATCCGGCCGCCGCATACGTTTTATTCCACTGCGCATGCTCAGTAGCCTGCCGCAAGCCGCAAAAAATGGACGGGCCGCATGCAAAAAACTTATGCAAAGGATGGGGTATTGTCGCCGCATCCGTTGCATAGGTTTTAGAGCCGGATTGGCGGGCTCTGCTAAAACAGGAGGTGTGAAAGCTGCCTTACTGTGCTTCTTTTTCACGCTAAGTAAACTGACCTGCAGTATGTTTTTGCAAGCCGCAACATGTCAATTTCTTTTATAGGAGCGCTCAGTTTTCTATGCAGATTTTTCCCATAGACGTGCATTAGATGCAGAAAATCCGCAGGTAAAAGACGTGCATGCATTTTCGCTGTGTTTACGTAGTGGAGGCGCAACAAAAACGTATGTAATCCGCACCTACCAAAGTCAGTACCAGAAGTTTCAAAAACAAAACAGCTTTTTGTTAAAGTATTACACATTAAACAGACAAATAATGTAGCGTCAAAAATGCAATAAAAATGCACACAAACGCAATGAAAATAACACAAGTAAACTAAGGTCCGGAGATAAAATTCTGTAGCATCAAGAACTCTACGGCTCCTGATCGTGGAGCGTACCCTAAGAGAGGTGAGCATCTATGTATGGCTCTCGCTCTAATACAACACCCCTAATATTCAAAGGAGGGAGCCACAAACATGCAAGGTGTCTTCTATTTGAAAGTGCTAATTAAGGGAGAAGACCCCCATTTCCTAAAAGGTAGGAATCCTGAAAGTGGGCCCAGCTCTTGACAGACTTTTATGATATACTTTCGATAAGCCATAAGTATGTCAGATAGTAATATACATTTCATTTTTATTGTGGAGCTTTAGCGAGACCATTGTGGTGCAATATGACAAGTTCTAGAATCTCTTAAAGAGAACCAACCACCAGGATTTTCATATATAAACCTGAAGCCAGTGCTATACTGGTGCCATCATGACGATTCTATACATACCTTTAGTTGTGAGATCGGATGTATACTTTCTGAAATACAGGGAAGTAAAGTTTGTGAAATGCACGGTTACTCGATTGATAGCAGCTACAGAATATCTAATAGGTGGGTTGGGTTTTGCAAGTTATTCCGGCCCCTGTGTGTCTACCTGTCCTTCCTCCCTCCTCCACCTATAATAATAGAGACAAGGGGAGGAAGGACAGGCAGACAGATAGGGGTGGGAATAAGTAGCAATATCTGACCCATCTATTAGATATTTTGTAACTGCTATTAATCAAATAACAGTGCATTTCACAACCTTTACTTGCCTGTATTTCAGAAAGTATACATCCGATCTCACAACTATAGGCATGTATAGAGTCAGCATGATAGCACCAGTATAGCACTGGATTTAGTTTATCTATGAAAATCCTGGTGGTTGGTCCTCTTTAAGTAACATTTTGTATAGCAGAAGACAGAACTGCCTGTAATAAATAATGGAGACATTTGTGTGAAAGCTACTTTTATAACGAACCCATCACCACATTACATTGTACTATTGAGCACCCTTTAGAAAACAAAATATCTCACCGAACCCTTGTCTTCACCCCGGGTGAAGTCATCCATCTTTCTCAAAACCCCAAGGTCAAAGCTTGCTCTTCCCCCATCATCGGCACTCCTTCTCCGGCCAGGCGTGCCTCTTTTTGGCCTGCTTTCAATCTTCTTCTGTCGCTGATCAAGGCGGCTGCCACTGCTTAGTTTTCTCACTGGGTTTGTCAGCCATTTCTTCAGTGTGCTAACAGACCTCCTGGATCCTGGGGAGCTCGGGGCAGAGCTAGTGGAGGGCTGGGGTTGAATGGAAGCCACCGAAGCGGATATGCTGCCATCACTGCCAGCAATTGAGTAGGATTCTGAAAAAGAAAGAGAATACCTACATTAGTGTCCTGGAATAAATAGGAGGAAAACTTTCATTGATTAAATGTTTATGTTTCCACTCCATAGGAAGACACATTAGCAAAGCATGGGAAATATGGCACAGTTGGCCGCCTAGAGTGTTATGCAACCAATCAAAATATTGGAGATTTTTACTACAAGTGCAAGGATTTCAGATTGTGACAGATGTAGTTATGTATTTATAGAAAGTATATCTCCTTCAAAAGCTAGGGAATATATATATAATTCAATTTAAAGAGGACCACCCACCAGGACTTTCCTATATAAACTAAAGCCAGTGCTATACTGGTGCTATCATGCTGATTCTATACATACCTTTAGTTGTGAGATCGGATGTATACTTTCTCAAATACAGGCAAGTAAAGTTTGTGACATGCACTGTTATTTGCAACAGAATATCTAATTGGTGGGTTTTGCTAGTTATTCCCGCCCCGGTCTGTCTGTCCTTCCTCCCCCTGTAATAACAGAGTCAGGGGGAGGAAGGACAGGCACCAGACAGTGGTGGGAATAACTAGCAAAACCTGACCCACCTATTAGATATTCCATTGCACCTCTCATAAAGTAACAGTGTATGTCACAAAATTAACTTGCCTATATTTTAGAAGCTATACATCTAAGGCTGCTTTCACACTACGTCTTTTTAACATGCGTCCTGAACGTTTTTTTAACGCAGAAACGGATCCAGTGCAAATGCGTTTTCATTTCAATGCATTTGCAATGGACTCGCGTTAACATGCGTTCACCTGCGTTTGCGTGCGTTATAGTGAGGATCCAGTGACTTGCAGTTTTTTAACATCTTTCAAAAACGCTACTTGTAGCGTTTTTGAGCTGCGTCCAACTTCTGCAAATTGCTGGATCCTGACTAAACAGCACGCAAACGCAGGTGAACGCTGGCGTGCTGATAGGCAGGATCCTGCTTGCTCTACTGAGCATGCCCAGAAGCCAGCCTCCGTGATCAGTCTATCTCTCTCCTCCCTCTGTCTCTCTCCTCCCTCTCCTGTCTCTCCTCCCTCTCTCTCCTCCCTCTCCTCCACCTGAGAGCTGCGGACACTCGTAACCAAGGTAAATATCGGGTAACCACTTATCTTAGTTACCCGATGTTTACGTTGGTAACGTGTGCAGGGAGCCCGGCTCCTAGCAGCTGCAGACGCTTGTAACCAAAGTAAATATCGGGTATCCAAGCAAGTATACCCGATGTTTACCTTGGTTACGAGCCTCGCAGCTGTCAGATGCCGGCTCCCAGTCTGGCACGTTTAGTTCCCATCACTCCCGATCACATGACTCCAATGCCCGCCCCTAAACATCCAGTGACAGGATCCTGCAAAATAAGACATGCGTTTGCATGCATTTTTTGCTAAGCAGGATCCGCTTTTGCAGCAAAAAAACGTTCAGGACGCATGTTAAAAAGACGTAGTGTGAAAGCAGCCTAATCTCACAACTGATGGCACCAGTATATCAGTGGCTTTAGTTTATATAGGAAAATCCTGGTCCTGGGTCCTCTTTAATTATCATTGTATAATAAAATTCATGGTAAAAATGCAATGAAAAAAAAACCTGTTGACTTCAACAGATTTGAAATCTACAACATTGGTGGTATAGTTTTTTTCCCTGTGTGTGGGTGAGGGTTTGTAAAAGAAAGCAATCATCAAAATATGGCCTATTGTCAAAAAATGATTTTTTGTTTTACATGCATTGTGTAAAAATATTTTAGTAATTGTTTTCCCATATTATGATCTTTATTTAAAAAAAAACCTAGTCATCCTGCCATTTTCATAGTGGCCACTGTAGCATTTTTAGACTTATACCTCTTGTCTATTCAGGAAGAGTTTACAGCAGTTTCCTTATCAGCAAAGGCAGGATTATGGTAGCAGGTAACACCTCTATACACAGCTGATAACACAAGCTCCAGCAATCTCAATAGGCGATGTCACAGCTGACCCTGATCCTTCTCCCTTCAAAATAACATTTGCACACGCTCATTAGATGCTTTAATATAAAAGACAGGGTCAGAGTCTTTTCATAGTGGCTATGGTACATATGCTATAGGTAGAGTGAGCCCAAAAATGCCTTAGTGGCCAATCTGAAAATTACAATATTTCTTTTTAATACTACTACTTTGTTGTTACTGTAATAAGCTGTACATTGTCCACCTATAAACCAGGATGGAAACCCTGGAACATCTCTATTTGTGAATAAACATTATGCGGCCTATTTAAAAATGAGCATAATACAGACACATTTCTATAATATCATAAAGACGCAAACTTGTTAAGGTTGTAAAGATTGATCCAAAGTAACACATTTTACCGCCTATATAAAAAAAAGTAGATATATTTATATATTTTTTTATTAGTTAATCTATAAAACATAGAAAGCACAAGCAAACAAACATTTTGTGTGTTTGCACCTACTCTGGTATTATGGATTGATTATCTAATAAAGAAGATATAAAGGGTTTTTTTAAGAATTGAAATGCGTTGGACAAATTGTTTACAACATATTTTGTTTGGTAAGGCTAGGTTCACATTTCCGTTCTTTTGCAACAGTCACATGCGTTGCTTGACGCTTGTGATTGATGCGTTGTACAACGGATGACAAGAATTGGAATTCATTGTCATGATAAAGCGGATTCCATTGTAAAACGAGAGAGAGAGAACGATCAGCTGATCACCAGGCAGCCGGCTTCTGTGAGCGATCAGCTGATTGTTCACAATAGCCGGCCGCCGGGAGATCAGCTGATCGCTCTCAAAAGCCAGCGGCCGGGAGATCAGCTGATCGCTCTCAAAAGCCGGCCGCCGGGTGATCAGCTGATCGTTCGGCCGCCGAGAGAGGGACATTCATTTGAATGATTAAACACAAGATTTGAGCATGCGCAGTGAAAACATAAGGATTCCGCTGCTCAAAAAATGTTACATGCTGCGTTTCTGGCGCCCGACGGTCAGTCGTTCCACGACTGATCAGTCGGGCAGAGGATGCAACGCAAGGGCATCAGTCGCAATCCGCCGCTCATACAAGTCTATGGAAAACAACGGAATACGCCAAACAGATTGCGTTATCAGAGAGGCGGATTGTGACTGATCATAAACAACGGAAATGTGAACCTAGCCTAAGCCAGCAAGTTCTTTCAGGCTTACTACTTTATAGGCTATGTTCACACACTGCATCTTTTCTTAACCACAAAGATGCAGCATTTTTGGCCCCAAAAACGCACCCACGGCAAAAACGCCTGCGTTTTTGACGCATTTTTGCCCAATGCGTTTTTTAAGTCAAATCTATTGACTGGAAGGGCTCAAAAACGCAAAAAGAATTGACATGCTGCATCTTCAAAAACGCAGCCAAGATGCAGCCAACAAAAGATGCACTGTGTAGACAGCAAATAGAAATCTCATAGACTTTGCTGGGAGAAGGAAATGCATGCATTTAGGTGCATCTTTGTGACCTCAAAAATGCAGAAAAAGATACACTGTGTGAATATAGCCTAATAAGAGTGTGGCATAAGAAAAGGTAGCACAGATGTGAAGGTACGCTATCCTTAAAGGGAACAGTGATTGAAGCCATGTCTTCACCACCGCTATGGCTAAAGGGAAAAGTGACTGAAACCACACCTTCACTTTACCACCGCTATGGCTAAAGGGAATAGTAACTGAAGCCACACCTTCACCATCACTATTGTTAAAGGGAACAGTGACTGAAGCCACGCCTTCACCACCACTATGGCTAAAAGGAACAGTGACTGAAGTCACACCTTCACCACTGCTATGGCTAGAGGGAACAGTGACTGAAGCCACGCTTTCACCACCGCTATGACTCCAAGCTCAAGACTGCCGGGAGGATTAAAATTAATTTCCTCCCAGCAGCGCGGCTCTTGGTGCTGGCACCAGACATCTTCAGAATTCTGTTACCTGCAGATTACATTACAGGTTCTCTTTAATGTTTTTATATTTCTTAGAAACATTTCAGAAGGCCTCATTGTTGGGTTCTGGTTGCACTACACTCCCTGACAGAAGTTCTGTCGCTTATCCATGTTATGTAAATAAAAGCTTATAACCAGACTTTAAATTCATCCATTGGTTTTATAAATTACTCTTTTGAAAGCTGAAACCCTCCCAAATTTGGTTTAGTTATGAAAATAAAGTTGCTGCAAAGCTGAAATATTGATCATTTAATGAACACAGAAAGGTCAGATTTTGTCAAGACAAACGTTTTGTCACCTTGTCATATAATGTACCCAATCCTAGTTTACAACCTCACCTGTGCTCACTAAATGATCGCTTAATTAATGGGTGTGTATAAAAAGAAACCCAGCACCCCAGACCTTCAGTTGAACTGCAACTTGACCTCTGACAACATGCCAAAAATCCACCCTGTGACCAAAGCCTTGATTATCAAGAGGCTGAAGACCAGATCCACTGCAGAGGTGGCTGGCACCTTTAACGTGCCTCAGCGTCAAGTACAAAGAATTAAAAAAAGATTTGAAGAGACTGGGGATGTTTTTGACAAGCCCAGGTCCGGCAGACCACGCAAGACAACTGGCCTCCATGGTCGAATCAGTGCCCAGAAGCCAGCACTAAACAAAAGGCAATTAAAAAAACGTGTGGCATTTGCCAAGTCCGACAGCCTGCTAAACAGATGGGTGCTGGAAGAGTGGCAGAAGGTGTATTTCTCTGATGAATCTTCAGTTGAATTACACCACATCCGCCGCAAATACTGCAGGAGACCTACTGGAGCCCGTATTGATCCAAAATACACCCAGAAAACATTTAAGTTTGGTGGTGGAAAAATCATGGTCTGGGGTTACATTCAGTATGGGGGTGTGCAAAACATTTGCAAGGTGGAAGGCAATATCAATAGCCTAAAATATCAAGAAGTATTAGCTACCTCTTACATTCCCAATCATAAAAGGGGTCAAATTCTGCAGCAGGATGGTGCTCCATCTCATACATCCATCTCTACAACAAAGTTCCTCCAGGCATAGAAGATCAAGGTACTCAAGGACTGGCCAGCCCAGTCACCAGACATGAACATCATTGAGCATGTTTGGGGTAGGATGAAAGAGGAAGCTTGGAAGACAAAACCAAAGAATCTAGATGAACTCTAGGAGGCATGTAAGACTGCATTCTTTACTATTTCTGATGACTTCATCAATAAATTGTATGAATCATTTTTGAACTGCATGGATGCAGTCCTTCAAGCTCATGGAAGTCACACAAAATATTAAATAGGGCTCTAATAGCACCACAACTTCATTCACCAATGTTACGCAACATATCTTTGTATTAGAAGTTAATTACTTGTTTGAATTTCACATTACTTTTTGTGGGCAAAAAAACTTTTGTGTTGCCGAAATCAGACCTTTCTGTGTTCATTAAATGATCAATATTTTAGCTTTGCAGAAACTTTATTTTCATAACCTAAACTAAATTTGGGAGGGTTTCAGCTTTCAAAAGAGTAATTTATGAAACCAATGGATGAATTTAAAGTCAGGTTATAAGCTTTTATTTACATAACATGGATAAGTGACAGAACGTATGTCAGGGAGTGTATATTACTATCGCCAATGTCTCAGATGTATTATGGCACTTGGCCCTATGATGCTGTTAGTTTGGGTGATCAGACCTAATATAGTTGCCACCTGTCCTAAATTTCCCATGACACATAAGCCAAAAGGGGTAGAGTTTATGTAACCCAAAAAGTGGGCACTTGGGACTAAATAATATGAGTTTAGGGCTCAAACATCCCAAGAAATTGTTAACCTACAAAACAAACTCCACCAATTAATAAAAATAACCCACTAATAACATAACAAAACCAAAATTTCATTTTCCAAGAAACTACCAGTACAAATAATAAACCAAGCAAAGAAAAACGTAGAAAAACAACAGAGGGGCAACCAAAACAAAAAATAACTGTATAAAGTTTATTATTAATAAATTGCAATAATTAGAAAATATACAGAAAAGGTAAGGCTAAAGACAACATATAGGCAATAGGATGGAAATAAGTCCACAATAGGGGACCAATAGTTCCCATAAGAGAAGGCACTGGTCCCTTATATTAACAATCCTGAATGGAAATAGCATAATAATGAATAGATATCTACAGCATAGAATAGGATTTTTTTTGTTTTCGGCACACCAAAATACATGGAAATTAAATAAATAAATAAAATAATAAAACAGCTTTTTAGTCATGCACCTGTGTAACCTGACTATAGTAATAACAACCAACTGATATAAGAAAATGACTAAGGACAATATGCAATAGAAAAATATAATAAATGCTAATATATGAGAATATAAGCAGAAAAAAATCAAATAAAAAGCATCATAGGAGTCACAGGTGTGTAATGGCATAGACTGAAAGGGTTAAGATACAGTCATTTAATAAGATCAGTACCATGACACACAGTGAACCAATTAAGACAAGAAAGAGAACAAAAGGGGGCGCCCAGGCATCTCGATGTGTTTCACTGCACTGGGCTTCTTCAGGAGTCAACTCTTCATTACATGTGTGAAATTGGCCTTCGTGTCCCTAAAATCTGACCAATTGGATCTTTTAAGTTATATAAGACATAAGAAATGTACTATATCAATGCTATAACATCTTCCTGGTACAGTATATACGGTACTTGACACTTGCAATTAACAACCCACATTCACGGGTTTATTTCTGCGCCATGCCACAAAGACCTGAAAAAGCCACAATTTACTAAATTATTAATAAAATGACAACTTATATTCGCATTATTAACAGAGAAATGTGTTAGTAATCGGGAGCTGAATCACACAATGTGGGATATGTAGATATTCACAGTACAAACTTTAGTGAGGGAGAAGAGCGGGTGCCAGGCCTGGGTCATATAATGACTGACTCATGTCTGTGTGGGCTGAATGCCTCCGCAGGACATGTCACCATGGCAACCCGCGAGTACGGAGCAGAACCATGTGTTCATCACTGGCGAGAATGACTAGAGATGTGTAAGCGTCGAGCACAACGTGCCACTGTCATGTAATATTTATCCAGAGACAAGTTATACAGAGAGAGGCTAATAAGATATGGCAGAAGGAGAAAAAGACCCACAGAGTGAGTCCGGGAAAAATCATGGAGCAATCTACGACACCACAGAGCTCACAGCAGAGTAATGCAGCAATGCCCCATCCATCAGGTGCACATGTCAAGCGTTTCCCAGCTGTGAGGTATATACAGTGCAGGAGAGGGGAACAAATATAGCTGCAGGCCTAGAAATAGTTAACATGACAGCTATTCCTCACGAAACCCCCCCATAGACATGTACACCCAACTTGGCTGAGCGTGCATGTAACCTCATCAGTGAGTTGGGTATGAGCCACTGACAAAGCCCTGATGACATCTTATGTCCAATAAAGCCATATTCATTGGGGGGTGTTTTGCAGCTCCATTTAGTTCAGCCTGCAGTATAATCTTGAAATCCTTCTTTTCTCCAAGAAGGGAATCATTAGCTGGCGAGTCGGTTTCATTGAAATTTTTAGAAAGTTCAAAGTATAAGATGAAGGGGGAGACGGGACAACGCCGCGCTGCCATGTGGAATTACACCGAGCCAAGTGGTAAAGAAGTGAGTTTAATTTCATCAACGCGTTTCTGTGAACACTTTCACCTTCTTCGGGACTAAAAAATAAATTCAAATAAGATGACAGGACATTCATCTACTTAAGACTGAATCCTTTTTTTTATTTTTAAACAGAAACTAAACTTTTTAATTAATTATTCTCATTAAAGGGGATGTGTCAGCAGGTTTTGCTATGTAAACTGATGACAGCATGATGTAGGGGTTAAAACAAAGAATTCAGCCATGTGTCACTTATCAGAAGCTGACAGGAGCGACAGTAGAACACCGCCGCTCCTGTGAGCTCCATGCAGCAACTGAAGTGAGTCGTGCGATCAGCTCTGCTGTCACTAAAGTTACCCTCGGCCACCGCTCTCAGGTGGAGGACTGCAGCTGTGGCCGCGAGTAACCTGAGTGAATGCACAGCTGATCGCACGGCTCACTCCAGTCACTCAGGGGATTTGCGATCACAGATGAGTCTTTCACGTGTGACCGCAAATTAGGCTGCCACACAGAGAGAGTCGCGCAATGTCAGTGAAATCGGGTGAAGCTCTGACGTCACTGCTGCGGACTCCTGTGTCCTGGCACTGACCTCAGAGGTTCATCTGAGTTCATGAAAGCACACAGAGACAGACCCGCGGGATGACAATGAAGTCGGGTGCAGTTCATCCAAGCTCATTCTCATCGCTCGGCTCTATCTGTGTCTGCTGTCAGCGGGCATGAAGCAGAGCTGAATTGCCGGGGGAACGCACTGACAAAAATGCATCCAAAACGCATGTAAAATGCTTCCTAAATACATGCGTTTTGGATGCATTCTTTTTGTCAACACGCAGTGTCACGTCTGCCAGAAGGTGCGTTCTTTTCCGCACTGGTCAGGACGCAACGTGCACACACAGCCCAAGAACTCTGATTTTGTCACAATTGTTGCACCCAGTAAACTAAATAATACAATATATATACATACATCGCTGGAATCAGGGTCTGTATCTACATAATTCTGTTGTTACAGGAAGTGACAAATTCCCTTTAACCCCTTCACGCCATGGTCATTTTCTATTTTCATTTTTTTTCTCCCCTTCTTCCAAGAGCTATAACTCTTATTTTTCCATCAGTTTATCCATAAGAGTGCTTTTTTTTTGTCCAAGACAAGTTGTACTTTTGAATGACACAATTCACTTCACCATATAGGGTATTGGAAAATAAGGGAAAAAATACCAAGTGCGGTGAAATTACAAAACAAAGTGCAACTCCAGAATTTCTTTGGGGTTTTTTATTCACCATGTTCACTATATGTTAAAACTGACTTGGCAATATGATTCTCCAGCTCAACACGAGTACGTCGATAGCAAACATGTATAGGGGTTTTTTTTGTATTTAAGTGGTAACATTTTTTGGGGGGAAATGTGTAAAAAAAAAAAATTAAAAAAATCACCATTTTCTGAGAACTATAACGTTTTTATTTTGCAAGCTCTGGGGCTAAGTAATGGCTTGTTTTTGCGCCTTGAGCTGTCATTTTTATTGACAGCATTTTTGGGTAGATACAATGTTTTGATCGCTTCTTATTGTATATTATTGTAATGTTGCAGCGACCAAAAAAACATAATTTTGGTGATTTATTTTTTTTTGTTACTCTTTAACTATCGGATTAATAATTTATTTTATATTTTGATAGATTCGACATTTCTGAACGCAGCGATGCCAAATATCTGCCTTTTATTTAAATTGTTTTCTGCAACCATTCTGCATGAAATTCGCAACAACGGATAGCTGTGGATTCCGGGGAGATGCTGTGTGAACCTGCGGAAATACCTGCAGAAAGTTCTGCAGGTATTGTCTCCCGTGGGCACAGGGCCTTACTCCAGAGAATCCTCACAGCACACAGTGCATGCGATCTGAGCAGTCACATAGAGTGACATAGAGTAACTGCAGACTTGTGGATTTAGACTGGACTCATCTACTCAGACAGGAATTCCCATACACTGATTATTTGAATGTGGATTTTGCTGAGCAGCAGTTAAAAGTAGCTTCTAAAAGAGCATTAACTGAACTGCCATTTAATTAGTGCTACAGCTTAGTGCTCGAGAGAGAAAAAATCAAAATAAAGCAATGAGGTATAATAGAAAAATCTGAACTTTACAACGCTTGGTGAATTCATTTAGTAATAAATTATTGTTATCTCTATACGTGCAGGTTTAGTGCCGTGTATGACATGACACATCCTAAAGAACAAGCCCAAGTGACAATCAGGCATGATGAACGGGGAGTTTGTTTCTGAGTCAATCCGTATAATACAATATCTGCCAACAGAAGATATGAGAACATTCAATTAGTTAGTGATTCAATGCCCATTTTACTGATGTTATAAAACTGCTCTGTGAAGCAACTCAATCAGAGACGAACACTGCCACACTGTCAGCAGGACCGGCCGACGTCCCTCCCGGGATCCAGAGACCCAGAACTGGTCTTCATTATCTCTAATTTCTAAGTGAAGACTTGTAAGAGCATTAGCTTTTATGGTGATTGTTCTTGTATTAGACGTGCTACAGCGAAAAAATGTTCAGTATTATTGTATGAAGTCATTCTGGAACCCGATGCATTAGAAGCACGGCATGGGCTTTATCACCTGCAATTGTATGAATGAAAAGCATAATGGGGTCTATTTCTGGATATAATTATATGGGAAATTATGTAGTAATCCCTTACAGGTATAGAAAAAACACACAATTAAACGTGATTTACAGAGGATTAAAATACACAGTTAAAGGTTCATAGCAACAAAACCTCAGGGTAAAATATCAGCTCATGAACAGTATAAGAATGTCTTAAAGGGATTGACTGATCAAGACAATCTGCTTCTGTACGTCTTATTAGTGCCTATCCATGTAACGTCTCCTAATAACCAGAGTCTTGCTTTAGAAAACCCGGCATATCCAAATATTTAATGGATATTCTTTTGAACGGTTAGAAGTTAATACTCCTTCATATTAAAGCCTTTTCCACCTCCTGCCGACTCCAACTCAAAAATATTTGCCGGATCCGTACACTCCTTAACCAAGAATCTGCAAAAACCACTAGTGCATGCCCTCATCATCTCCTGTCTTGACTACTACAACCTGCTGCTCTGTGGCTTCCCTACTAACACACTTGCACCCATCCAATCTATCTTAAACGCTACTGCCCGATTAATCCACCTGTCCCCCGCTATTCCCCGACCTCTACTTTCTGCCAATCCCTTCACTGGCTCTCCATTGCCCAAAGACTACAATTCAAAACCTTAACCATGACATACAAAGCTATCCACAACCTGTCTGCTCCATACATCTGTGACCTAGTCTCCAGGTACTTACCTGCACCCAACCTCAGATCCTCACAAGATCTCCTCACATCCCATCTTATCTCCTCTTCCCACAATAGTATACAAGATTTCTCCCATGCCTCCTCCATACTGTGAAATTCTCTACCCCAACATCAGACTTTCACCTACCATGGAAATCTTCGAAAGGAACCTGAAGACCTTTTACTTCCAACAAGCCTACAAACCGGAAGTAACCCTCAATCTACTATACCACTGCACGACCAGCTCTACCCTCACTTACTGTATCCTCACCCATTCCCTTCAATCCACTATACTGCTGCACGACCAGCTCTACCCTCACCTACTGTATCCTCACCCATTCCCCTCAATCCACTATACCGCTGCACGACCAGCTCTACCCTCACTTACTGTATCCTCACCCATTCCCCTCAATCCACTATACTGCTGCACGACCAGCTCTACCCTCACCTACTGTATCCTCACCCATTCCCCTCAATCCACTATACCGCTGCACGACCAGCTCTACCCTCACTTACTGTATCCTCACCCATTCCCCTCAATCCACTATACCGCTGCACGACCAGCTCTACCCTCACTTACTGTATCCTCACCCATTCCCCTCAATCCACTATACTGCTGCATGACCAGCTCTACCCTCACCTACTGTATCCTCACCCATTCCCCTCAATCCACTATACCGCTGCACGACCAGCTCTACGCTCACCTACTGTATCCTCACCCATTCCCCTCGATCCACTATACTGCTGCAAGACCATCTCTACCCTCACTTACTGTATCCTCACCTATTCCCCTCAATCCACTATACTGCTGCACGACCAGCTCTACCCTCACCTACTGTATCCTCACCCATTCCCCTCAATCCACTATACTGCTGCAAGACCAGCTCTACCCTCACCTACTGTATCCTCACCCACTCCCCTCAATCCACTATACTACTGCACGACCAGCTCTACCCTCACCTACTGTATCCTCACCCACTCCCCTCAATCCACTATACCGCTGCACGACCAGCTCTACCCTCACCTACTGTATCCTCACCCATTCCCCTCAATCCACAATACCGCTGCACGACCAGCTCTACCCTCACCTACTGTATCCTCACCCATTCCCCTCGATCCACTATACTGCTGCAAGACCATCTCTACCCTCACTTACTGTATCCTCACCCATTCCCCTCAATCCACTATACCGCTGCACGACCAGCTCTACCCTCACCTACTGTATCCTCACCCACTCCCCTCAATCCACTATACTACTGCACGACCAGCTCTACCCTCACCTACTGTATCCTCACCCACTCCCCTCAATCCACTATACCCCTGCACGACCAGCTCTACCCTCACCTACTGTATCCTCACCCATTCCCCTCAATCCACAATACCGCTGCACGACCAGCTCTACCCTCACCTACTGTATCCTCACCCATTCCCCTCGATCCACTATACTGCTGCAAGACCATCTCTACCCTCACTTACTGTATCCTCACCCATTCCCCTCAATCCACTATACTGCTGCACGACCAGCTCTACCCTCACCTACTGTATCCTCACCCATTCCCCTCAATCTACTATATCACTGCACGACCAGCTCTACCCTCACCTACTGTATCCTCACCCATCCTCTGTAGACTATGTAGTGAGCCCTTGTGGCAGGGTCCTCTCTCCTCTTGTACCAGTCTGTGTCTTGTATTGTTCCTGAATATTGTACTTGGTTTATTATTTAGACCTCTTTTTACATGTAAAGTGCCATGAAATAAATGGCGCTATATTAATAAGAAATAATAATGTTCCCTGCAGTACTTATCTGCAGGAAAATGTATGGCTGTATGCAGCTTCTAATCAGCTGAAAAACTTAATGTCAAGCAGATATCAGACAATTTCTGTGTCAAAAAAGTAGAAGAAAGTTTTATAAGACAAACCCTAAAAGATGTTAATGACCTTTTTTTAAAGGGAACCTGTCACGAGATTTGGGGCCTATAAGTTGCGGCCACCACCAGTGGGCTCTTATATACAGCATTCTAGAATACTGTATATAAGAGCCCAGGCCTCTCTGTAGAACAGAAAAGACACTTTAATTATACTCACCTAGGGGGTGCTCCGGTTCGATGGGCGTTGCTGGTTTCCAGTGCAGTGTCTCCTCTCTGCGGTGATCGCCATCTTCTTTCTACCCAGCCCAATGTGGAGGACATGTCCTATGACATCCACACAGGCCGGCATTGTGGTCCTGTGCAAGCACACTCTGATCTACCCTGCTTGGGGCAGATCAAAGTACTATAATGCGCAGGCACGAGGAATGGTCAAATGCATGCATGTGCACTACAACAATTTGATCTGCAGTCAGCAGGACAGATCAAAGTGCGCCTGTGCAGGAGCGCAATGCCAGCCTTGGTGGATGGCATAGGACGCGTCATGCACACGGGCCTGCGAAGAAGGAGGGCGGCGATCGCAGCAGAGAGGAGGCGCCAGACCGCAAATCAGTGACACCTATCGGACCGGACCGCCCAGCAGGTGAGTATAATAAAAGTGTTTTTACCTTACACAGAGCGGCCTGGGCTCTTATATACAGTATTCTAGAACGCTGTATATAAGAGATCACTGGTGGTGACCACAACTTACAGTCGCCAAATCTGGTGACAGGTTCCTTTTAACCCCAAAGTAGTCCTTTAATTTAAAAAAAAATAAATAAAAGGGGTTCACTTTGTGACTTAATTTTAATTGCAAATTAGTAGCAAGAAAATGTGGAGGTGTCACCATCAGGAGCCAATTCTGAGGTTCTAAATTCCTGTAATCTGGGCTCGCAAAAGAAAAAATAAATAACCATCTCACTTTGCGGGCAGAATATTTTACTCTTTATATTTAAATAAATTCCTGAATTTTTTCCTGAAATTGATCTGAAGTCAAATGAGGTTTGATTTAAAGTAAATGTGCCAGCGTTGGTTTTGGGTTAGCTTCAGTCATTATAAAGCTCACTGCCAAAAGTTTGCATTCTTTTTCCATATTGGAAAACCAGTCATTAAACGTTTAGAACATAAACTTATGGCATTGATTACACTACATATAGGGTCCAATGCCACACAAAAGTGAAGTCAGATGTCAAATCTAACATAAAACAAAGAATGAATCCTAATTGAAGGCTTCTTTGCAAAGGGAAAACAATAAAGAGATCATTGGCACCTACTCAATAATACTGGCACGGACTGATCAAGTATCCTGATTATTTATAGAGTTATGAAGGCAGTTCTTGAAATGTGCCATTGGCATTGACACAATATATTCTGGCAATGTTTAGTGCATGCGCCCTTGTTACTTCTTGCAGCCAATAATCCTATAAAATCCGAACAAGACTTATAGTAACTTCATGTATTTTTTCCACTGATGCCTATGGGGCCAAATCATGAAAGCTCCGACACCAGAAAAGTGATGTTAGAGCTTTGAAAAGTATTTTTTTTCTGCAACTGGGAGTTGAGCAAAAATGTCGCGACTTTTAGCGCTTGTAAGCCAGTTTGAATCAGCTCCACAAAATTGGGTGGCGCTGGGGAGGGGCCGGGGGGGGGGACTCGGTGAGACCACACCCATCCATCAAATGTAGTGGGATTTTGTACACCAGGAATGCTACTACAATGACAGGAGTAGCATTTCTGGCACTGCTCATGGACGCGCACAAATTCCATAAGTGTCATGTGCCTCTGAACACTAGAAGTCCCAGGAATTTCGAGCTCCATAGGGTTTCAATGGTAGAAATGTTAAATGACCCCTCTGTGGGACTTCTAGTGTTAATCAGACTGTTGTAGTGTTAGGGTGTGCTGCACCAGTCCTGATGAATAAGCTGTAGCGCTAGGTATAGGGAAGTACCAAGTGAGTGGCGAAAGGTAAGGGAAGGGCAAGATGGTGACCCCTGACCAAACCTACTGTTGGTCCCTCGGAGCCCTCACTACCCTAGATAGGTTCCACACCTATGCGCCAAGCAGGATACCTGACCCTAGGTGTCCCTAGTGCTGGGCCCTAAATAGGGAACGGATGGGATGAGTTCTTAGTCAACCCCACTAAACGCTATAGAAAACACAAGGAGGACACACGGGAAACTGCATGAACTACTTATCCACAAATGACTCAGACAGAAGTTCAACAAACCTTCAGCAACAATACTACAGATGAGTACAAGTGCAACCAGAGCATGAATGAACTGAATAATATTACCAGCACCAGTCCAGGGAAGGTGGGAGTATTTAAGGGGAACCAATTACCAGGATTTTCGTACATAACCTAAAGTCCATATGCCCAGAAGGGGCGGGGCCTCAGCCAATAAAGCTGATACCAGGTCACATTGGTATGACCTCATACAGGTCCTGCTAGGTCAATTGTATCATACCTAAGCTAATTCTAACAGGGGGAGGGGATAACTATGAATACGCCCCGATATTATCTGCTCCTCAGCTGCTGTCACTCAACAAGCAGCTAATTTTATAAACTTTACTTTCTTGGATTTCAAAACCTAAACATCTGAGCTGCCCACTACAGGTATGTATAGGATCATCCTGATAGTGCCAGTATAGCACTGGCTTTAGGTTATATATGAAAATCCTGGTGATTGGTTCCCTTTAAGTACCAAGAGAAACTGATAATCAGCAGCTGGGTGGAAGGCGAGCTCCTGCTGGAACCTAAAGGAGGAAAGATGAAAATCCAACAGGAAAGTTACCTAGTACAATGAATACTCACTGCAGGAACAATAGAAACTCAGGGAGCATTTTTCGCAGCCAGAGGCTGTGACCTTCTATTGCCAGAAACCACATGTCTGTCTGACACACCTGTGATATCGGCCCCTTTGTCTTCATGGGATGCTAATTAGAGAGTTAATGAGGACCTTTAACAACTTTTGATCTTATAAACTTAGTACCGTACATAGTAGCAGGAATGTAGACAAAATACCTTTTCCATTTTTATTTTCTGCTCTGTTATACAGATACAGGCCGCTGAAATTACTGGTGCCTTATGTGTTAATTTTTTACCATTCAACTGGGCATTTCATTACTTCCAGCTCTAAAGTACGCAAGCCTCAGAATATAAGAAATGGTAGGACTGGGACCAGTTGAATGATACAGAATTTAACACATTACGAGCTACTAATTTTGGTCTTCTGTATCTCCACAACGGAGTGGCAAAAATAAAAATGGGTGGGAAAAAAAGTCATCCATGCCATGTATTCCTCTATAGTCTTGAGCTCTGTATAACCCAGCCCCCACAACTGTCAACTTTCTGCCTATGCACAGTGTACACAGAAAGCTGTTAATCAGTGTTGTGGCTGGGGTTATACAGAGCTCGGCATTTAGAGAACTGGGAGATCTGCAGCAGATAAAACAGCAGCAAGCAGCCCAGTAAGTGACACATCGCTAGAACCTGTGTCTCTTCCACTACATTATGGTGCTCTTAGATGAGGGAGCAAAAACGTGGTCAGATTCTCTTTAGGACATTTCTAATATTCATATGGTAATTATAACCCATGGCATCACACCTATACGGTTAGCACAACAGTGTAAGCCACGTATATTTTTCACTCCACGTCACCAAAGGTTAGCAGGGATCGTATGATTATTTTATGAACAGACATTTCATTAAAAGCGGAGTGAGATATAAAGCCTTTTCATTGTCGTTCTTCTCTATGACGGTTATGTCTTGAATATGGTGAAATGCTGTTTCAATGAAATCTAATATTTTAATTGCAAATTTAATTTACTAGAGCTGAATGGATACATCCTGTTATGATATGACTGGTCAAACAGAGGCGTTCAGAGCCGGAGATGAGATAACGGCTTCTATAACACCGTCCTCTCACAATGGAAACACTGGGACTGACTACCACCACAAATGGCTACTAAATACAACAAAGGCCTGTACTGTATGTAGGCAATAATCCCTAAAAATGATAGGAAGAATTACCGTATTTTTCGGATTATAAGACGCACTTTTCCTCCCAAAACTTTGGGAGGAAAATGAGGGGTGCAACTTAAAATCCGAATGTAGCTTACCGGGGGGTTGTGCAGAGGGGTCAAAGGAAGCAGGGTGATACTCCGAGCAATGCACTGTGTTGCCGGCGCTGCTGGTCTGTGCGACGCTGTTCTGGATCGGGCCGCGCCGCTCTGTTCTGTTTGGAGCCACTCCGTTCTGCTCTGTGCACGGCTGCTCCATCCTGCTCGGCGCTCGGCTGCTCTGTGCACGGCTGCTCCGTTCTGCTCGGCTGCTCCATCACCAGCCCCGCACAGAGCAGAGCGGCGTTGCCGACCCCGCAGAGCAGAGTGACACTGGCCCTGCACAGAGCAGAGCGACACCGGCCCCGCACAGAGCAGAGCGACACTGGCCCTGCACAGAGCAGAGCGACACCGGCCCCGCACACAGCAGAGCGACACTGGCCCTGCGAAGAGCAGAGCGACACCGGCCCCGCACAGAGCAGAGCGACACCGGCCCCGCACAGAGCAGAGCGACACCGGCCCCGCACAGAGCAGAGCGACACCGGCCCCGCACAGAGCAGAGCGACACCGGCCCCGCACAGACCAGAGCGACACCGGCCCCGCACAGAGCAGAGCGACACCGGCCCCGCACAGAGCAGAGCGACACCGGCCCCGCACAGAGCAGAGCGACACCGGCCCCGCACAGAGCAGAGCGACACCGGCCCCGCACAGAGCAGAGCGACACCGGCCCCGCACAGAGCAGAGCGACACCGGCCCTGCACAGAGCAGAGCGACACCGGCCACGCACAGAGCAGAGCGACACCGGCCCTGCACAGAGCAGCACCCACAGTGAGTATCTGGGCCCCCCTCTATACTACTTGCAGTACTCCAGTACCGCCCCTGCCTCCTGTGACCCCCGCTCCTCTGCAGGCCCCCCTCCCTGGTAAGACACCACCAGATTATAAACGGACTCCATATTTTTTTTTACCTTTTTTTTCCCTCCAAATTTGGGGTGCGTCTTGTAATCCGGTGCATCTTATAAAACGAAAAATAAGGTATATAATTTCTGCTTCCCAGAAAAGACAAAATAATAGCACCCTGAGCTAAAACGAACAGTAATTAATTATAACGACAAAAAAGGGGCAGCTACCACCATTCACACTCAGCTCAACCAAAATTGCAGGTGTTCTTAATATGGCCAGTCCTGTCATAATTTACATAGGTACACAGGTTGAAAAAAGACCTAGGTCCATCTACCAACCTTCAAGTGTCTGCCATTACTACCTCTTGTGGTAGGGCATTCCACAGTCTGACTGCTGTAACTGTAAAGAACCCTTTCCTATTTAGCTGCCGGAATCACCATTCTTCCACCCGCAGTGTATGCCCCCTGGTCCTTAGTATTGTCTTCAGAAAGAATAAGTCATGTGCCAGTCCTTTATATTGACCACACATGTATTTATACATATAAATGAGATCTCCTTTGAAATGACTTTTTTTCTAAGCTAAAGAAATCCACCTTTTCCAGCCTCTCATCATATGGGAGGCCTTCCATTCCTTGTAATAATCTAGTTGCCCGCCTTTGAACTGACTAACTTCTGAATGTCCTTTTTAAAATGTGGAGCCCAAAACTGGATCCCATATTCCAGATGTGGCCTTACAAGTGATTTATAGAGGGGTAATAATACGTTGGGATCACAGGATCTAATCTCTCTTTTTATACACCCTAAAATCTTGTTTGCTTTAGCAGCTGCTGCTTGACATTGAGTGCTGCTGCTCAGCTTATTTGTAATGAGAATACCCAAGTCCTTCTCCTGTTCTGTAGTCCCGAGTTTGCTTCCATTTAATGTATACACAGTTATAGGATTACTCCATCCTAAGTGCATTACTTTCCATTTATCAACATTAAGTCTCATTGGCCAAGTGTCTGCCCATTCTGACATCTTATTCTGGTAAGACACAAGTATTATGGTCGTGTATGCAATAATTGGACATTTTGGAGTGCTGCTCTAAAGTCCATACTACATGTTCTCTCTTAATATTGACCTGTGCCTAGATAACTATTTGCTTTTCAGAGAATTAAGAAAATCTGTATAAACTATACTATATAATCTATCTATATAAACGATACTAGAATGGAGTGTCCTCAGATGATGGGAGCCGGAGGATGGCAGGCCGCTTAACCATCATGGTACGAGGTTAAACTCAACTGGCGTGTGCACGTAGTCAACCAACCGAGCGGTTTCCCACTAGATCTCTGGGAGTGCAAAGCTTTACTCTGGTGAGTATGGGACCCCTAACAAGACTGAACGTGGGACCGCAGGAAAGGAAGGTGATCATCACGGTGTGTGCTGTAACACTAGACTGGTTGCACTGTGACTCACCAGCCCAGTTGAATGGGCGCCACTCAGAGGAAAAATGAACTGTGTAGGATAATGTTGAGTAAAACTGTAACATCCTGGAAGATATAGATATGAGCCCGCTATCTGAAGCATAAAGTTGTGAACACAAATGAATTGTGCAGTCAAGAGTTGATGTTTAACCCTAGAACGCATACCTGGGGTCTCGCAGGCCTGCTAGGTCACTTGTTTTCTATGGTAGATTTTCTATGGTTGCGCGTTCTCGGGTTTGGTTGAACTGTTGATCTCCATTATCCGGTCACAATCAGAAAAGACCAGGTATTTCATGTAGCGTGCCAGGGCGTGTGGAGTCAATCCCTCACCAAGACTACCACCCCGTGCAGTCTACAGAACACAGTGCACAGGTGAGGAGAAGATGGAGAACAACATTTCTCCATCTTCTTCTGAGAGTCCGTGAAAATGTCATCAATGTGCAGTCTGATAATTTCCACAAACCCATAGTCTTGAATGGGTGTGCCATCCTGCACCACTCACAACATGCTGCAATTTTCTTCTCATGCCAAAACAGCATGACAAAAAAAAGTGCTGATCAGACTCTGAGTTACCGATTTATAGACTCATGTGACTGAGCGTTTAAAGGCGATATTCAGGAAATGAAAAAAAAAACACAGGCAGGTAGTTGCACCTGCCTTCCTGTTGTGCTTGGCGCTGTTCTTTGCAGAGCGAGCACAGAATGCTCCTGCCAGTGATTCAGCGGCTTCCACTGACTGTGCATCAACAGAGAAGCTTTTAATCCGCTCTGCTCTGTAGACGTGGCAGAACAGCCATCATGCTGATTGACAGCTTTCTCCCTTAGTTAGGCAGAGGGGAGCCGGCTGTCAATCAACATGATGTCCCACCCAGTCTACAGAGCAGAATGGAAAAGAAGACTCCGTTATATTGACAAAGCCACTGTATAGCTGTCAGGAACGGTCTGTGACTGCTCTGTGCTGGTGAAGAATGACCCCTGGCACAACAGGCAGGTACGTAGCTGCTACAGTGTACACCCTTTAAAGTAGGACTCTCTACTGTCTTACTATTTTGACAGCTATGTGAGACTTCTTTCTTCTGAGATGAAAGATACCACTGCCTGGGGGTTACAGAGTTTGCAGTATTGAAATGTGGGAGTTCTTTGTTGCTGATCACTTTTTGCTGTCTGTAGTTATATAAAAAGAAATGTTAAATAGATTCCTGAGTATTATGGAGCAGCAGGGGGCGAAGGAGGAGGCTACAAGTTTCAACATCAAAAGGTATATCCTGTCAATATTTTCTAGGGACCAGTGAGAAGAAGAGACAGAGAAATGATCCACGTTCTGAACTGAACACAAGACTCCACTTTGCCATTAGCGTACTTTATAGCATCACATCTTCCTCCTCCTCATAGCTGGCATCTCCCATAGAATATCACCAGATTCACAATGATACACTTAGAAGTAAAACCTACGTCTTTGTAATACTGAGGTAAATCATGCGATTTTCTAATCACACATAAAATGGTTGGACTGGCAGCATGTTGCACACATACAAGAGATTTCTTGTAGACCTACCAAGACGTGGATAACTTGGAAGATGTCAATCACACCCAGGAGAGGCATGATAAGCGTATGTGAGGCTGGACCTCTTGGGGGTAGAGATGCCCTCCCAATCAGTCCTAACTAGGGCTGGGCGGACCCAGACTCCAGATCCGCACGGTTTCAAAGTTGCCCGGGTGCCGGATCCGGGCCCGGGATTCCCGTTGTTTGATCCGGCACTCAAGAAAATAAAAAATAAAGGAAAAATAAAGAAATTAAGAATGATGCAAGCGCTTTATACTTAACCAGGCTTCAGCCGGCTGTACGCTGCTCCCGCGCTGCTATACGCTGGTCCTGTGGCCTCCCTGGGCCACTCATTTCATATGCTTGGCTTTCCCCACCCACTGGCTGGCCTGGCATGTGATTGGTTGCAGTAGACACGCCCCTAGCCTGTGTGACGCATCTCCCTTCATCCAGTCACCGCTCATCACGGCTCATTCATTCTGCACTTACAGCGGCCAGTCATGCTGTTCTATGGCCGCTCGCTGTGATATTCAGATGTAGCAGAGCTGAATCATGGTGGGACCTTGTGTGGATTACTTCAAACCTGCAGTGTGTGTTGGGATTAATAAAGTGGTGAGAGAGGATGTTTTTTTGTATTTTATTCCAAATAAAGGATTTTTTTTGGTGTTTGTACTTGTTTACTTTCATTTACAGATTAATGATGTGGGTGTCATAGATGCTTCCATCATAAATCTAGGGTTTTAGTAGCAGCTGTGCACTGTTATTAAACCCTTATTACCCTGATTGTCACTGCATCAGGACATTCGGGAAGAGCCAGTAAAGAGCCGGGCTTGTCACATCTAATGGATGCGGCAATTCCGGGCGGCTGGAGGCTGATATTTTTAGGCTGGGTCTCTCCAGACTTAGAATACCAGCCCCCAACTGGCTTTATCTTGGCTGGGTATGAATATAGGAGGTACTGCATGTGGTTTTTTTAAATTATTTGTTTAAATAATTAAAAAAAAAAAAGCTGCATGCGGTTCCTCTTAGGCAGGAGTCACAATTGCGAGGGACTTCCACGACTCCCGCATCACATCACCAGGCACGGCTGCACACCCTCCTGACAGGAGCGAGTCGGCTGCATATGGTAGCGGGTTGGGTGCATGCAGCTGCACGCTCATGTCTGGAGAGCGTCAGACCTTGCCAGGTGAGACTCACGCAAGTGTGACTCCAGATTTACAGTGGCTCACACGAGCTGTATGACTTGCACGAGTCTCGCCATCGCATCACCTGACAGCCACACACTCTCCGAACACGAGCGTGAAGCTGCACAGAACTACATGGAGATGGACGCTCTGTCAGGTGGGCTGCCGGGTGATGCGATGCGAGACTCGCGCAAGTGTGTGACACCGGCCTTATTTTGATACACAGCCATGATAAAGCCTGACAGCTGGGTGCTGCAGTCGTGGGGTTTTATCTGTGCTGGTATCAGAATATGGGGGACCCTGCGCCGATTGTTTTATTTATTTTTTTTATCACGATACTCACCCGCAGACATTTGCACTGCTTTCTCCACCCACCAGCCGGTCCTGGCTCCTGTGATTGGTTGCAGTCAGCTGCCATGCTGCCACTCAGTATAGGGGCTCATCTAACTGCAATCAATTACAGGCACCGGTGGGCAGGGAAAGCAGTGAATATTCAATGAGGGTTAATTGTCGGCTCCGGGAGGGGAAGTGTGACCTGGAAGCAGCCTGCCGCCATGAACGAGGTTCAGTGAGTACAACGCATGCGCTCCTACCCCCCATCTCCTTCTACCAATATTTCTAATCTCTGGATTCTGGTTCCCATAGACTTATATAGGAACCAGTATCCGGGATTTTTTTATAAAAAAATCAGCAGGGACCCGCTGATCCCGGTTTTCTGCGACTTCGACCAGCTTTATTCCTAACTCATTTATGCATGTGATGCTGCAGAATAAAAGTTCATTTTTAAAAGCCAGCAACCTAAGTAATATGCCTTATTAAAAACAGGAATTGGCAAGTATACTGCTATTAGTAGTGATTGTGAACAAGGGCCTCCTTCTATGTTAATTATATGTCATTTTCATGCTATATATTCGCTTTAAATTGCACAAGCCTTACAGGACGAGAGACTGCAACTGTTCTGACAACACACGGCTTATTCTTCACTAGCTCGGTCTTTGATCAACAGTATCTTGATAATACTCACAAGATGACTTCAGGGTTGTACCGGTTACCATGGAAACCTGCAGCTCAATATAAAGAATTAAACTGCACTAACCTTCCTATCTGACAGAAAACAAATGGAGGAACTATGAGGGAGATGAGCTCTGACGATCACACAACTGTTTCTTAATGCTGGATTCCACAACAAAAAACAAAAAATTTAGTGCAAATTAAATGGCTGACCGGTAATCAAACCAGGACACATTGGGTGAGATTTATGAATGTGTTATAAATTATGCAGTGCACCAGTCTATCCCCTCTAGTGCGGTGCAGCAGTATATCCCCTCTAGTGCAGTGCACCAGTCTATCCCCTATAGTGCAGTGCACCAGTCATCCTCTAGCACAGTGCACCAGTCTATCCTCTAGTGCAGTGCCCCAGTCTATCCCCTCTAGTACAGTGCAACAGTCTATCCCCTGTAGAGCAATGCAACAGTTTATCCCCTCTAGTACAGTGCACCTGTTTATCTTCTAGTGCAGTGTACCAATCTCTTCTAGTGCCGTGCACCAGTCTATCCTCTAGTACAGTGCACCAGCTTATCCCCTCTAGTGCAATGCACTGGTTTATTCCGTCTAGTTCAGTGCCCCAGTCTATCCCATCTAGAGCAGTACTACAGTCTATCCCCTCTAGTACAGTGAACCTGTTTATCCTCTAGTGCATTGCACCAATCCCTTCTAGTTCAGTGCACTACTCTATCCTCTAGTACAGTGCACCAGCTTATCCCCTCTAGTGCAGTGCACCAGTCTATCCCCTTTAGTACAATGCACCAGTCTATCCCCTCTAGTACAGTGCACCTCTTTATCCTCTAGTGCAGTGTACCAATCCTTCTAATGCAGTGCACCAGTCTATTCTCTAGTACAGTGCACCAGTTTATCCCCTCTAGTGCAGTGAACTGGTCTATCCCCTCTAGATCAGTGCACCTGTCTACCCACTCTAGTACAGTGCACCAATCTATCCTCTAGTACAGTGCACCAGCTTATCCCCTCTAGAACAGTGCAGCAATCTATCCCCTCTAGTACCATACAGCAGTCTATCCCCTATAGTGCATTGCACTAGTCTGTCCCCTCTTGTGCAGTGCACCAGCCTATCCCCTCTAGTGCAGTACACCAGTCTATCCCCTGTAGTGCAGTGCCCCAGTCTATTCTCTAGTGCAGTGCATCAGTCTATTCTCTAGTGCAGTGCACTAATTCCTTCTAGGGCAGTGCACCAGTCTATCCCCTCTAGTGCAGCAAGCACTGAATTCAATGACAATATGCTGGTCCTGCTCAAGAGTATGGCATAAGTTAAAATGTATGCAAGAAATAAATGGTAGAATTGCGTAATAATGCAATCTATTACAGCTTTTATTTGTAACAATAATCATGAAACCCTAGAGATATTACATCCGTTCTATGCATTTTTGACTTTTCAAATGATTTTGAGCGCTATGCATTTTTGAATGGGGCTAGTTTTGTTCATGTGCCTTATTTCGATGAATTTGAACAATTATAGAAATTTCTGTAGTAAATCTGCCACCTGTGACTTTACCCAAAACCACTGGCGCTGTGTTTTCCAAATCCAGTCCTCACAGCTCCCAACAGATCGTCCTTTCAGGATTCCCTAAAGCCCCCAACACACGCTTCAATATATCTCACAATCCGTCGTTGGGGTCAAGTTGTAAGTGACGCACATCCGGCATCGTTTGTGAGGTATCTGCGTGTGACATCTACGTGCGATCAGGATTGAACCCAAAACCGTTGATCGCAAACATATCGTATCTTTGTCTAGAATTGAGCGTTTTGTTGCACGAACCTAGTCAATTGAAACGTGTGACATCCCTCATACGATTTTGGTGTCTGATGCTATGTGCGCAGGTGTGCGCTCTGCACCGCAGCTTAAAAAAGGTCAGCTTCAGAGCGCAGCTGAAAAGCTGCGTTCTGAAGCGCCTCACAATGTCTGTCATTCAGTAATCTCTGTCAGTCGGTCACTATCTCTGTCCCTCACTCTCTGTCCATGTCAGTCTATCCCCCTCTCTCATACTCACCGATCCTCGATCTCCGGCGCGGCACTGCACGGCATTCACACTGCTCCGGCGGCTTTTACTGTTTTGAAAAAGCCGGCCGCCCATTAAACAATCTCGTATTCCCTGCTTTCCCCGCCCACCGGCGCCTATGATTGGTTACAGTGAGACACGCCCCCACGCTGAGTGACTGGTGTCACACTGCACCCAATCACAGAAGCCGGTGGGCGTGTCTATACTGTGCAGTGAAATAAATAATTAAATAATTAAAAAAAAACGGCGTGCGGTCCCCCCCAATTTTAAAACCAGCCAGATAAAGCCATACGGCTGAAGGCTGGTATTCTCAGGATGGGGAGCTCCACGTTATGGGGAGCCCCCCAGCCTAACAATATCAGCCAACAGCCGCCCAGAATTGCTGCATACATTATATGCGACAGTTCTGGGACTGTACCCGGCTCTTCCCGATTTGCCCTGGTGCGTTGGCAAATCGGGGTAATAAGGAGTTATTGGCAGCCTATAGCTGCCAATAAGTCCTAGATTAATCATGTCAGACGTCTATGAGACACCTTCCATGATTAATCTGTAAATTACAGTAAATAAACACACACACCCGAAAAAATCCTTTATTAGAAATAAAAAACACAAACATATACCCTGGTTAACCACTTTAATCAGCCCAAAAAAGCCCTCCATGTCCGGCGTAATCCAGGATGCTCCAGCTTCGCTTCCAGCGCTGCTGCATGGAGGTGACCGGAGCTGCAGCAGACACAGCTGCTCCTGTGACCTCCACGCAGCAACTGAAGACAGCCGCGTGATCGGCTGAGCTGTCACTGAGGTTACCCGCTGTCACTGGATACAGCGGTGGCCGCGGGTAACCTCAGTGACAGCTCAGCTGATCGCGCGGCTGTCTTCAGTTGCTGTGTGGAGGTGACAGGAGCGGCGGTGTCTTCTGCAGCTCCGGTCACCTCCATGCAGCAGCGCTGGAAGCGAAGCTGGAGCATCCTGGATTACGCCGGACATGGAGGGCTTTTTTGGGCTGATTAAATAGGTTAACCAGGGTATATGTTTGTGTTTTTTATTTCTAATAAAGGAGTTTTTCGGGTGTGTGTGTTTATTTACTGTCACTTACAGATTAATCATGGAAGGTGTCTTATAGACGCCTGACATGTTTAATCTAGGACTTATTGGCAGCTATGGGTTTCCAATAACTCCTTATTACCCCGATTTGCCAACGCACCAGGGCAAATCGGGAAGAGCCGGGTACAGTCCCAGAACTGTCGCATCTAATGTATGCGCCAATTCTGGGCGGCTGCTGACTGATATTGTTAGGCTGGGGGGCTCCCCATAACGTGGGGCTCCCCATCCTGAGAATACCAGCCTTCAGCCGTATGGCTTTATCTGGCTGGTTTTAAAATTGGGGGGGGACCGCACGCCGTTTTTTTTAATTATTTAATTATTTATTTCACTGCACAGTATAGACACGCCCACCGGCTTCTGTGATTGGGTGCAGTGTGACACCTGTCACTCAGCGTGGGGGCATGTCTCTCTGCAACCAATCATAGGCGCCTGTGGGCGGGGTAAGCAGGGAATACGAGATTGTTTAATGGGCAGCCGGCTTTTTCAAAATAGTAAAAGCCCCCGGAGCAGTGTGAGGGCTGCTCAATTCAGTTACTCAGGAGTTTAGCGGTCACCGGTGGGTCCTTCACTGGTGACCGCTAATCAGGACGCGACACAGACAGAGTCGCAGCATGACCATGAAGTCGGGGGAAGTTCACCCGAGTTCATTCTGACAGTGCGGCTCTGTCTGTGTCTGCTGTCATCTGCCATTCAGCTCTGCTACATGGCTGTCTGTGTCTGCTGTCAGCGGCCATGTAGCAGAGCTGAATGGCAGATGACATTAGTAAAAACGCATCCCTACACATTACACACGCTTGGCAAGTCAATAAATAAAAAAAAAAAAAAGGGTGCCCAATGCATACGTCACAGAACACATGATCTAAAGGATCGCACACAAAATTGATCAATTTCACATAGACTACTAACGCTCGTGTGACAGCAAATGAACGACCTACGTGCAATCTTATAAGATCCCGTATGCGATCTGGGCGTGTCACATCGCAAATCCGATTGTACAACTAATTGCAACGTGTAAAGCAGGCTTAAAGCCAGCTTTACACCTTACAATTAGGTATGCGATGTCGTATGCGATGTGACACGCCCAGGTCGCATATGCGATCTAATGAGATTGCACGTAGGTCGTTCATTTGCTGTCACACGTGCGTTAGTAGTCTATGTTAAATTGATCAATTTTGTGTGCGATCCTTTAGATCATGTGTTCTGTGACGTATGCATTGGGCACCCTTTTTTTTTTAATTTATTGACTTGCTAAGCGTGTGTAATGTGTAGGGATGCGTTTTTACTATGTCATCTGCCATTCAGCTCTGCTACATGGCCGCTGACAGCAGACACAGACAGCCATGTAGCAGCGGTGAATGGCAGATGACAGCAGACACAGAAAGAGCCGCACTGTCAGAATGAACTCGGGTGAACTTCACCCGACTTCATTGTCATGCTGCGGCTCTGTCTGTGTCGCGTCCCGATTAGCGGTCACCAGTGAAGACTCACCGGTGACCGCTAATCTCCTGAGTAAGTGAATTGAGCAGCCCTCTCTCATATACTCACCGATCCCCGGCGCTGCACGGCATTCACACTGCTGAGGCGGCTTTTACTGTTTTGAAAAAGCCGGCCGCCCATTAAACAATCTCGTATTCCCTGCTTTCCCCGCCCACCGGCGCCTATGATTGGTTACAGTGAGACACGCCCCCACGCTGAGTGACAGGTGTCACACTGCACCCAATCACAGCAGCCGGTGGGCGTGTCTATACTGTGTAGTGAAATAAATAATTAAATAATTAAAAAAAAAACGGCGTGCGGTTCCCCCCAATTTTAATACCAGCCAGATAAAGCCATACGGCTGAAGGCTGGTATTCTCAGGATGGGGAGCTCCACGTCATGGGGAGCCCCCCAGCCTAACAATATCAGCCAACAGCCGCCCAGAATTGCCGCATACATTATATGCGACAATTCTGGGACTGTACCCGGCTCTTCCCGATTTGCCCTGGTGCCGTTGGCAAATCGGGGTAATAAGGAGTTATTGGCAGCCCATAGCTGCCAATAAGTCCTAGATTAATCATGTCAGGCGTCTATGAGACACCTTCCATGATTAATCTGTAAATTACAGTAAATAAACACACACACGGCCGAAAAAATCCTTTATTGGAAATAAAAAACACACACACATTCCCTGGTTCACCACTTTAATCAGCCCCAAAAAGCCCTCCATGTCCGGCGTACTCCAGGATGCTCCAGCGTCGCATCCAGCGCTGCTGCATGGAGGTGACCGGAGCTGCAGCACACACAGCCGCTCCGGTCACCTCCACGCAGGTAATGAAGACAGCCGCGCGATCAGCTGCTGTCACTGAGGTTACCCGCTGTCACTGGATCCAGCGGTGGCCGCGGGTAACCTCAGTGACAGCTCAGCTGATCGCGCTACTCACCGCTGCTCCGGTCAGCTCCAGTCAGCAACTGAGGTGAGTAGCGCGATCAGCTGATCTGTCACTGAGGTTACCCGCGGCCACCGCTGGATCCAGTGACAGCGGGTAACCTCAGTGACAGCAGCTGATCGCGCGGCTGTCTTCATTACCTGCGTGGAGGTGACCGGAGCGGCTGTGTGTGCTGCAGCTCCGGTCACCTCCATGCAGCAGCGCTGGATGCGACGCTGGAGCATCCTGGATTACGCCGGACATGGAGGGCTTTTTGGGGCTGATTAAAGTGGTGAACCAGGGTATATGTGTGTGTTTTTTATTTCCAATAAAGGATTTTTTCGGCCGTGTGTGTGTTTATTTACTGTAATTTACAGATTAATCATGGAAGGTGTCTCATAGACGCCTGACATGATTAATCTAGGACTTATTGGCAGCTATGGGCTGCCAATAACTCCTTACTACCCCGATTTGCCAACGGCACCAGGGCAAATCGGGAAGAGCCGGGTACAGTCCCAGAACTGTCGCATATAATGTATGCGGCAATTCTGGGCGGCTGTTGGCTGATATTGTTAGGGTGGGGGGCTCCCCATGACGTGGAGCTCCCCATCCTGAGAATACCAGCCTTCAGCCGTATGGCTTTATCTGGCTGGTATTAAAATTGGGGGGAACCGCACGCCGTTTTTTTTAATTATTTAATTATTTATTTCACTACACAGTATAGACACGCCCACCGGCTGCTGTGATTGGGTGCAGTGTGACACCTGTCACTCAGCGTGGGGGCGTGTCTCACTGTAACCAATCATAGGCGCCGGTGGGCGGGGAAAGCAGGGAATACGAGATTGTTTAATGGGTGGCCGGCTTTTTCAAAACAGTAAAAGCCGCCTCAGCAGTGTGAATGCCGTGCAGCGCCGGGGATCGGGGATCGGTGAGTATATGAGAAAGGGGGATAGACTGACATGGACAGAGAGAGAGGGACAGAGATAGTGACGGACTGACAGAGATTAGTGCATGACAGACATTGTGAGGCGCTTCAGAACGCAGCTTTTCAGCTGCGCTCTGAAGCAGACCTTTTTTAAGCTGTGGTGCAGAGCGCACACCTGCGCACATAGCATCAGACATCAAAATCGTATGAGGGATGTCACACGTTACAATTCACTAGTTTCGTACTACCAAACGTCCAATGTATGAGGAATAAACGACGTGTATGCGATCACCGTATTTTCGTTCAATATCGATCGCATGTAGGTTTCACACACAAATACATCACGAACGATGCCGGATGTGCGTCACTAACAACTTGACCCCGACGACGGATTGAAAGATTTATTGAAGTGTGTAAAGCAGGCTTTAGGTACAGGTGAGAATCTCTGGCAAGGCATCAGAAATTGCCAGAGGTGCTCTGTCCTGTGCCTTACTAATGAAATCCTGAACACAAGATATGTGGGGGCTGAGGACCGGATTTTGGGAAGCGCCACTGTGGGGGAAGAAAACAGTCATGATGATGGGCTTTTTGATCTGAAGCCGGATCTTCGATGTTGCACTCACTGATCAGTGGTTTGGGAGTCATCGCCCACTGTCAAGATCTCTATAAATTACTTTTTAAGCCTCTTTGTATACAGTAGATTCCCAGTGTGTCTGGAAAATTCTGTATATTGCTGAGGATGCCAGAATGACAAATCATGAGAATAAAACATGGCAGGCTAAGGGGGAAGATACACTACATCACAACTGTGCATGGCGATTTATGGAACAGACACACAAGAAAGTGAAAGGAAACATTGCAGTAATTCCACCGAGTCCAATTTATTAAAGAGGGAATGTCATAGCATTAAAGCATAAGAGGCTTTATATTTTAATCTGCACACAAATGAAAGATCTTTTTCTACTTTGCATAATTACATTATAGTGGAAACTTCAAACAATATTATATGACGATAAAATTAAAACTGATCTCATCTTGTATCACCTACAGCAGTGGTCCTCAACCTTTCTTACTGCGATAGCCACATTCAGCTCTGAGAGAGCCAAATTCATAGTTCCCTCCACCGATAGTTGCGAGATGCAACGGCGCAGTAACAGAGACTAAGGGGCACTTTGCACGCTGTGACATCGCAGGCCGATGGTGCGATGCCGAGCGCGATAGTCCCCGCCCCCTCGCAGCTGCGATATCCTTGTGATAACTGCCGTAGCGAACATTATCGCTACGGCAGCTTCACATGGACTCACCTGTCCTGCGACCGTCGCTCTGGCCGGCGACCCGCCTCCTTATTAAGGGGGCGGGTCGTATGGCGTCACTGCGACATCACACGGCAGGCGGCCAATAGGAGCGGAGGGGCGGAGATGAGCGGGATGTAAACATCCCGCCCACCTCCTTCCTTCCGCATATCCTACGGAGATGGAGGAGATGTTCCTCGCTCCTGCGGCTTCACACACAGCGATGTGTGCTGCCGCAGGAACGAGGAACAACATCGGACCGTCGCGTCAGCGTAATCATGGATTGATTACGCCGACGCTGCACCGATGATACGATTACGACGCTTTTGCGCTCGTTAATCGTATCATCGAGCCTTTACACACTACGATGTCGCATGCGATGCCGGAAGTGCGTCATTTTCAATTTGACCCCAGCGACATCGCACCTGCGATGTCGTAGTGTGCAAAGCCCGCCTAAGTGATGACTTAACAACAGTTATTTATTTTATATAAAAAGGAAGTACTAGCAGTGGTAAAGAATGATCAGGAGCCGTACAGATCACTTTACAATCAGTATTATACAAGGTATATATGCGATACTTCGACACTCAGTTTCTTACAACACTATAGGGCACTTTACACGATGCGATCTCGCTATCGATATCGCTAGCAAGCGTACCCGACCCCGTCAGTTGTGCGTCACGGGCAAATTGCTATAGCACACCTACAGGCTGGGTTCTAAAAGTCGCTATCGATGTCGTTGTAATGGTGTCAAACACACCGATGCTTGCTGCGCAGTGGGAAACCAAGGACCAAAGAATGGTCCTGAAAGATTTGTAGCGATTAGCGATCTCAAAAAAAAAAAAAAAAAAAAAAAAAAAAAGCAACAATAAGAGGATAATGTCCTCCAAAAATCAAGTATTACTCACAGCAAGTTGGGCTGCAGTGTGTACATCGCCCTGGCCAAAAACTGATGCTCTAGCAGGATACAGCTAAACCCCCACTAAGTGGAGACATCACAGGTGCAGGAGAAGCAGATCACACACACACCTTCATGGAATGGAGGGGAGGTGACTGCTAGATGATAAAACTGCACACAAGTGGCTTGCATAGAGCGCTGTTCACATGCAGATGACACAGTCACAAACCCGCAGCCTATTAGGTAACGCCCTTCTATTAGATCAGGCGGGCTGCCAAGCCGTACTCCACTGTATATCATGCACGGACAGACACTCTACAATGCAAGGCCCAACAGAAAGGGGCCTGGCTGTATCCTGTACAAACAAAAAAATATGAGGTTTTTGTTGGTATTTATGGCCATAAAACGTAAGCCTACACCCTCGTCAAGGGACCTCATGTCTGTAGGTCCCTACACTAAATATAAAAAAAAAAAAAAAGCAACAATAAGAATATAATGTCCTCCAAAAATCAAGTATTACTCACAGCAAGTTGGGCTGCAGTGTGTACATCGCCCTGGCCAAAAACTGATGCTCTAGCAGGATACAGCTAAACCCCCACTAAGTGGAGACATCACAGGTGCAGGAGAAGCAGATCACACACACACCTTCATGGAATGGAGGGGAGGTGACTGCTAGATGATAAAACTGCACACAAGTGGCTTGCATAGAGCGCTGTTCACATGCAGATGACAAAGTCACAAACCCGCAGCCTATTAGGTAACGCCCTTCTATTAGATCAGGCGGGCTGCCAAGCCGTACTCCACTGTATATCATGCACGGACAGACACTCTACAATGCAAGGCCCAACAGAAAGGGGCCTGGCTGTATCCTGTACAAACAAAAAAATATGAGGTTTTTGTTGGTATTTATGGCCATAAAACGTAAGCCTACACCCTCGTCAAGGGACCTCATGTCTGTAGGTCCCTACACTAAATATAAAAAAAAAAAAAAAAGCAACAATAAGAGGATAATGTCCTCCAAAAATCAAGTATTACTCACAGCAAGTTGGGCTGCAGTGTGTACATCGCCCTGGCCAAAAACTGATGCAAGCCACTTGTGTGCAGTTTTATCATCTAGCAGTCACCTCCCCTCCATTCCATGAAGGTGTGTGTGTGATGTGCTTCTCCTGCACCTGTGATGTCTCCACTTAGTGGGGGTTTAGCTGTATCCTGCTAGAGCATCAGTTTTTGGCCAGGGCGATGTACACACTGCAGCCCATCTTGCTGTGAGTAATACGATTAGCGATCTCACAGCAGGGGCCAGGTCGCTGATGCGTGTCACACACTGCAATGTCGCTGGGGAGGTCGCTATTACGTTACAAAACCGGTTACATTACAGCGATATCGCTAGCGATGTTGCAGTGTGTAAACGGGACTTTACTGAAATAAAAGTCTTTTGTGATTTACAATTTGGGGACCAATTTGAATTCTATTGTTTCCCTGTAACCCAACAACATCGTTGACATTTAAAATTTGCAAGCAGGCAAGGCAGGTGAAAGATTGGGATGGTATGCAGTCAATTTAGATGCCACATATGATGGATGGCAATGGTTTCCGTAACCTAACCTCTAGCTCAGTGTGTGGTAATCAAAATAGTACATAATTCTCCTCCAATGCTACTTCATACCAAGATTTGTTGACTTCCTAATTCTTCAGGAAACCCACAACATTTGCAATCCCTAATATGAAAGTTACTGCTTGTGCCTATCTGCCTTCAACTTACCCCTTGCTTAGGTTTCAAGCCATCTCAACTGAATATTGGTAAGAAAACAATGATCTATCTACTAAAGTTGGCCAACCTGGCCAGTTTTTAGATAATGATCTAATGTATATGGGAGCCTCCCCCGGACAGATGATGTTTTGGGTGGAAATAAGGATCATGCCTGTTGAACATGGTTCTTCTCAAAGATGAGTCGCTGCCAAAGGTGTCTGGCAGCAGCTTACGTTTCTCCCCCCACGCAGAACACCTGCTTGAACTGAGTGTGGAAGTAAATAGCTATCAGCCAACAATGATATACAGGCACTTCAAGGCTCGTGCACTGCACAAATTGTAAAGCAAGAGTATGTACCGAATTATAAGGAGTACTGAATTGAGGTTGGATAATGTGAAGCTGAAATTCAGTGAGCCACTAGGAAACAAAGGTGCCTTACTGTATGATTATGTATATGTTAATGTTAAATACAAATAAAGGAGCAATAATACAATTCAAGAAGTTGTCTATAGTGTAATTTTATTTCAAGAACTTTTAAGTCTATTGATCTAAGAAATGTACCAATGTAGACGTGTTCATGTAAAATTACAATCAATTTTATTCTCCAATTACACTTCACTCAATGTTTCAGCTTTATTACAATAACTAACAAACATTGAAAAATACAGATTCAATGTTGGCTAAGCCTCTTATCTTGATGTGATAACTTAGATAAAGAGATGGCACTAAGTGTGGAATGGATGGGGGGAATTCATTTTTATTATGGATGACTGCCAAAATGGCCTGGGAGAGACACAACGCTGTGAGTGGTGAGAAATGAGCCTCATAAGAGCTTATATGGTATGGTTAATGGGGTAGATGCCAGAAACTTAAAGGGGTTGTCCACTATTTGGACAACCTCTCCTCATTCCACATGTTTGCCCCCATTAAAATAAAAAAAAGCTTATACTCCCATCTCATGGTGGAGCGGTTCCAGTGGTGTCAGCACTTCAGCGCCAGCTTCACTGTCCCACCTTCACACAAATAAGTAATCAAGATGAAGCGAGACCTTCAGCTGGTCCCTCACTTCCTATTGATGACTTATACATCCAAAAACCAATAGGTTTGTTATATTTTATAACAAAGTGTTGTGAATCAGTGAGTGCACGTGTCATACAAGAAAGTGCAAAGTAACGGAAATGTTTTAGTACAAGAAAAAAGGTGGAAAACTAGTCAACCCTTAGAGACTAGTAAAGGGAAAATACATGACATTGATATTGCTTACGAATTGTATTTCTTTTACACACCTTCACGACATATGACGTCAAGCTTGCATCTTTCCCAGCAGATGATGGCTGATTTATTCAGCCATCATGTGCCTTTAACAGCTGCTGGTGGAGCAGAATTCTAGCTGTGACTGTTAACCTCTCAAATGCCTCTGTCAATCTCTGACAGCGGCTTTTAATAAGCGCTAGCAGAGGTGACGTCATTCCACTCACGCCCATCAGCGTGCCCGTGACGTGATGGTGTGGCACTGACATTGCAGCTGAGGGTCTGCTGAAGACCTACGTGCCTATCATTATGATAGTTCTGTGAAAGCTCGTATCTAGCTGTTATTCATAGGAGATTGTGATTTCACTATATATAGCAGTGCTGAGCCATAGAAATTTTCCATAGGAGGAAAACAGAATCTTCTATCACAAATAATGATGATGACTGCATAGTGTCTGTCACACAATTATAATGTAGGAGATCACAGGTGACCTTCCTCATATACTCTTGATATATTAGCTTAAAGGAATATTTAGTAAAGGGATGACAGTAGGGTCTCAGCAGGCAGAGATAAATACTATGTTTAGTATTAAATTCAGCCTTTTTTCTGTGCCCTCATTCTACTTTGGGGTATATACAAAGCCAGAACCTGATGGTCATATGCTCTTCTCCAACGTCAGTAACTTTATAACTATTTTCAGTATTCCAAGAAATACATTCTGATATCTCTGCAACCTTTATAGTAGGTAAATTCCATATCAGCAACTCCCTAAAATATACTTATTATTTGAAGTTATTATTATCCCCAGATAGCAGACTCCATTTAGTACTTCCAGTGTTGCCTATGTGGAGAAAACAAGAGATGTTGTCCCTTGTTGAACTCTCTGGAGAGCAGGAGAAGTGGACCTGCAAATCACCGCTAGCTGCACAAATGCTGCTCTTGATTAGATGAAGGACCCTTCTTGATGTCATTTCATATGATTAATTACAAGACCGGAAGGATCTTCAAAATGTGAAAGTGGAATAAAAACAAAAGGTAATATGCTCTATTATACTATTTAATGGAAACCTGGGAGTTTGGATAACGCTATTACTATGCATATATAGGGTTAATTTGTATAGGGTTATAGGGTTAGGGTATGCAGGAGTGCAATGCGAAAAAATCTCTCATAGCAATCTGACCAATGTTATTCAATGAGGTAGAGCCGATCTGAGATGTTTTTAAGCTGAATCGGCATGAGAAAAAAAAAAATCGCAGCATGCTACGATTGGCAGCGTGTCTTGCATCATGCGCACCCATAGAAGTCTATGGGTGTGTGTGAAATATCGGACTGTACTCGGATGACATCCAAGTGCAGTCCAATATATGGAGAGACAGGCAATGGAGAAGATAGATTATTCTCTCTGTCTTCTCTGCACCTGTGATCTGATTCTCCCATGTGATAAAATTGGATCATAGTGAGTGACACTCGGCTCACACTTGAATCAGAGTTTGAGCCGAGTGTCATTAGCATATTGTATCCGATGCTCTCGCTAATGTGACCCCGGCCTATAATATAGGGTTAATCTGTAGACTAATAGCATTAGAAAGGTGCACAGTAGTTGTATTAAAAGTGAAGCACATGGGAGAAAAGGAACTTTATTCTTCCTGGGATCCACCGGCTTTCAGTCCTAGAGGCATTCTGACGCAGCTACAGACACCGCTCACAGCACCTGCATATTCACCTATGTGTGTATCTACTATTGACTGTTCCTGCAGCAGTGCTTTGTGCGCATCTACTGTGCAAATATAATGTGGAAAGAGAGAGCACAATAGGGCCTAATCTTGGTATTATGGGATCGAGCAAGTGGACAACTGCTCACATGGTGGGGATTGTGAAACCACAACCACAACCACAGAACACAATTGGGAAAACAATTGTTGTAGGCCCAAAATGATGAACGTAGAAGACAGGAAATGAAGGAGTTAATCCTGCGCTGCCATTGTAGAAAAATCTGAAGCTAAAGATCCAATAATTTGTGTAGTTTTACTGGAAATGTGTTTCCAAGTAAATTTAACTTCTTCTTCTGTAGTTTGTCCTGAAGAAGTTCATTTACCTCGAAACGCATTGACAAAACTACACGTTGAATTATTGGATCTTCAGATTCTTATTTTTCTACAATGGCAGCACAGGATTAACCCCTTCATTTCCTGCCTTCTATGTATCTACTGTACACACAGCAGTGTTGTCTGTGTGATGCAGAGCTGTGTGTGTATATGTAATTTTTGTAAATCAGAGCTGTGTGTGTATATGTAATGTTTGTATATCAGAGCTGTGTGTGTATCTGCTGTGCATGCAGCAGTGTTGTAAATGCTGCAGTGTTGCATGCATGCATATACAATAACAAGCAAAAGGGTAACAATGTTTTGAACGTTTGACTTTGACTCCATATCTCACCATCCACTACAGCTTTGAGTGTTAGACCACCTTCATTTTACAGACAATCATCTTGTCTATCTCATAAATAAATATGACTTGCAACTATTTAGCATATGATTAGCTATGCAGATTCTTGTCATGACACAGAATTGTTACTGTTTTGCTCCTAGTGGTTGAATTTTTTTTTCTTCCTTTATACTACAAATTACAACCTGTTCTCACATTCCCTAATAGCTCAGCATGTTATTAGGTTGATTCCCAAGTGAAAGGTTACTGGTTCGAATCAAGGAGCAGCCATGAGGATAATTTCCCAAGAAAAGAGAAATAGCATCATCCAGGTCATTAATAGTGGTCTCTCAGCCAAGAAAATTGCCCAACTACATCATGTGAGTGCCATGACAGATGGAAGAACATGAAATGAAGTCCATCCATCTATTCAAAAGCCGAGAAGTAGACATCCAGGCAAAATAGTCGGTAAGCAAGTCGGTTCATCACAAGGTCTATCAGTTCACGGCACTGGAGGTGACTCGTATGCTTTGTAATAGTGAGATCACAGACATCCATGCAAGCACCGTGTGATGTATATTGCATAAGTCTAGAATGATGACCAGAAAAAGGTGAAGAAGCCTTGACTTCAATATAATCATAAAAAGAGTCTGCTCGATTTTTCAGAGGTACAAAAAGAGACTGGTAGAAGATTGGAAACAGATGATTTGCAACAATGAGACTTAAGTCAATAGACTAGACTCTGATGGGTGCAAATAGGTCTAGAAGAAAAAAGGAAAAAGGGGCTAATGGATTGATAAATTTAGGAATTGTCAAGTTTGGTGGAGGAAGCCTGATGATATGGGTTGTTTCACAGCCAAAAGTGTTGAATACTTGACTACAGTTATTTCGTACTCTAGAGTACTATGGGTGTGAAAAGGACGGCAAAGTGTTCCAGCAGGGCAACGACCAGAAGCATACGTCGAGATTGGCAAAGAAATAGTTCAATGACAATTAAGTAGACATGCTGGCTTAGCGTACATAGTCCCCGAACGTCAACCCAATCACACACTTGTGGGTAGAGTTGAGGAAAACGCTGCGTACATACCCAAGTGAGTTAGCCGGTATGCACCAACTTTACCTATGTGTAGAAAAGACCTGGGATCAGATTTCGGTCAAGAAATGCTTGAATCTTGTCAAGAGCATGTCCAGAAGGATTCAGGCAGTGTTGAAAGCTGCTGGAACAGGGCACAGCTGAGTGCCGTGTGTTGGACACGAGCCGATCAGACATTGATGACCTATCCTAAGATAGCCTAAAAGAGGTTATGTTCACACTAGAAAAATGATTTTTCTTAAGAAATTTCTTGAGAGTGAAGGATTAGCGCACCTGCGTTAAAAAATGCACCAATAACACAGGTTTTTTTTTAGGTTGATCCCTGCGTTTTTTAATGCCTTTACAGCAATAAAGCACATTGAAAATGGAAAAAAAAAATAAAAAATAGAGAGATAGATAATATAGATAGATAATAGAGAGAGATAGATAGATAGAGAGATAGAAAGATGATAGATAGCTAGAGGGATAGATAGATTGATAGATAGATTAATAGATAGATAATAGAGGGATAGATATTCCAGCTTTATTTATGATGTTTGTGTCCCCCCCCACACACACTGTAGTTCTCGCGGCCGGTAATGTGTTCACATAACCGGCCGTGAGAAATGTCCTGGAGTTAACCCCTGCATCCTTGCTCAGGGAGCCGCATTCAGCACTCGCTCACTGAACGAGGCAGTGTGGAGAACTGTCACACGTGGCTAGAGCAGGGCTGGAAGCGCCGCGGGACATCGTTGCATATTACGTCGGATCTGTGTTCGGAAGGGGTTAATAAAGTGGTGACAGAGAGGGCTTTTTGTCTTTTATTCAAAATAAAGGATTTTTCGTTGTGTGTGAGTGTTTCTTTACTTACACTTACAGATTAGTGACGGCGTGTCATAGACGCTGCCATTACTAATCTTGGACTTAGCGGCAGCTATTGGTTGCCATTAACTCCACATTACCCTGATTGCCACCGCATCACGGCAACAGGAAGAGCCGGGACACTCTGGGACTGCCGCATAATGGATGCGACAGTCCCGGGGCAGCGCTGGCTGATATTCTTGGCTGCGGGAGGGGGGGCATTAACCCTGGCCCTCGGCCTCCCCAGCCTGATAGTACCGGGCCGCCGCTGTGTGCTTACCCAGCTGGACGGTAAAAATACAGCGGAGCCCACGTTTTTTGGTTTTTTTTAATATGTATGTTTGATTTCTATGTGTGTGTGCATTATATATGTATATGTCTGTGTGTGAGATCACTACTTTCTAGCAACCCTGAAAATGGAGGAACTTACTCTTCCTGTCCTAGTGACATCACTTCCCTGCAAAACGCAGGGCCGGGATGTACACTATGTCCCGAAAACGCAAAATTACGCGGGAATAACGCAGGTATAACGCAGGAATAACACACCTAACTTGCTACCTGCGTTATTCCTGCGCTATTTCATGATTACATTACAGTCAATGGAGTGAAATAACGCAGTTAGCTGCAGAAAAGAAGTGACATGCTTATTCTTTTTCTTAAGAAAATCTACTGAAAGAATTTTCTTAAGAAAAAAATGCAGTGTGTGCACAGCTATTTTTTTTTGCCATAGGTTTTGCTGGGGAATGTCTGCAGAAAGGTTACAAGAGCTCAAGAAATTTCTGCAGCAAAAACGCACCAAAACTGCAGGTAAAAAACGCAGTGTGTGAACGTAGCCTAAAGTATTTTATTATAATCTCATAAGATTAGATATAAAAAGGCATATAAGGGTCTGTGCACGCGTTGCAAATTTGTTGTGTTTTTTTCGGCAGAGATTTGTCACAATTTCCTGATGCCAAAGTGAATGAGATTCCTGAAGTCTCATGCACATGTTGCTTATTTTCTCCTTGAGGATTTGGTGCAGATTTAAATCTGCAGCAGGTCAATTTTGCTGCACATTTCACTCATATTTATGAGTGGGAGAAATCTGCACCAAAACGCATGAAACAGTCACTAAAACCATGGCAAAAACCTCATGGTTTTGCACTGCGTTTTTCCTGCCAAGAGACCAAATACTTAACGTGTGCACACAGCCTTGTACTCAATTGTTTGCCTTGTTATTTTTCTCTACAAACGTTACAAGCAACTAAAGCAAATCCCAATTCACGTGAAAGGCACTGTGCTAAAGTTGCTTGCAAAACGGCTGTGATTGCCATGTGCACGGCTGAGCTGAAACAACCATAGGGGTAAACTAGTTCTACTGGCCAATTGTCCTCATGATTAGTATCGGTCCAAGAGGTCAGATCCCACGGATCCACGTTTTGGTATTTTCTAGCAATATTCTAATCAAGTCAAATGCAGTCCTTAGTAGTTTTCTAAATCATACAGTAGGCAGTATGTAGATCACGGAGAATTCCTACAAGCTCTTCACATTTTTGCATATTTACACATACAACGCTTCAGCTTCATAACATACAGACGTGGTTTCTGTTCCTTTCCTTAATCTTTGACCAGACGTTGTGCAGGCATTTCCGGAGAGTCCTTTATAAATCATATTATTCTTATAAAAAGTCCAGATTTGTTGGAAAGATTCATAAAAATGCCCATAAGTACAGCTTACTCTGCAAACCACAAACTCCACAGAGTTGTACAATTCCCAAACTAAACGGAGCTTCTGCCATAAATATCGACCTTACCATTTTCATGGGAAGCTTATTAAGTGTACTAGAAAAGACTGGTAACATGGGGGAGGGGAAGGAAAAGTGCATTACCGGCCGAAAAAAAAATGGAATTTATATGTTGTGGTCAAGTCAACGAAAAATACACAAGCCTAAAATTAATTTTTATCTTCACCACATTGCGTCTTTATGCTATAAATAAAAAATCTTGTATCAGTGTAAAATGATTAAATTACTATTTTGTTGCTTTGCTTCTTTTTCAGTTTTACTTTATTGACTTTATTTTCCCCTTTGCGTTTAACACTAGAAGTCCCAGAAATTTTGAGCTCCATGGGTTCCAAAGGTAGAAATGTTTAATGACCCCTCTCTGGGACTTCTAGTGTTAAAAGATCCCACAAAAATAGTCAGATGGTAGAATGTACTACATAGAACGTACCGCAATCACTTCTAATCTATTGGACCAGAAACAAGCACTCAATTTCCCTGCACTGCCTCCACAGGAAAAACTAAGTATTGCACAGTGGCCATTAAAATCACTGTGTCAAATGTGTAAGGCATGGACATGGTGAGCGCTACAGAAAAAGGCATTTTTTGCAGCTACTCTCTTGTTAAAGCTTTGTCAGAGTTAAAAAAAATTATCAAAGGCTAAAAATTAGCACCTATCCTATGTCCTATGAATAGGCTATAACCTGTTCCTTTTGACCCCGCTAGCCTTACTAACACCATTTTATAGCACTAAACGCCAGGACCCAATAATCTTATATGGGAATCGGGTCAACTTCAGTCCCGAATCTGACTTTTTTTTTTTTTTTTAAAGACTGGCCGGGATCAGCGAACCTGAACATCTGTGGGTTCGCCCATCTCTAGTTATAATCGAGCCCAGCTCTGAAGAGAAGACAGGACTATTAGATGACAAGTGCTGTTGCAAATGTTTGTAATAAGACACAATTCACTTTTGATGTACTGTATTAGCTCAGATCTCACTATAGAACTGTGTGTGATTATGAGAGTAGACTGTCAGTTATTACATGTCTCACAGTGGTAATGCCGTCTTTCATTGAAAATAAACCCTTAAGGCAGATTCTCATGCAGATCTCTGTCCAGGCCACTTACATAAAAGAAAAGTGTGGATTTCTCTGGAAAAAGACGTCTGATCACAGATACAGTCAGGGCCAGAAATATTTGGACAGTGACACAAGTTTTGTTATTTTAGCTGTTTACAAAAACATGTTCAGAAATACAATTATATATATATATAATATGGGCTGAAAGTGCACACTCCCAGCTGCAATATGAGAGTTTTCACATCCAAAGCGGAGAAAGGGTTTAGGAATCATAGCTCTGTAATGCATAGCCTCCTCTTTTTCAAGGGACCAAAAGTAATTGGACAAGGGACTCTAAGGGCTGCAATTAACTCTGAAGGCGTCTCTCTCGTTAACCTGTAATCAATGAAGTAGTTAAAAGGTCTGGGGTTGATTACAGGTGTGTGGTTTTGCATTTGGAAGCTGTTGCTGTGACCAGACAACATGCGGTCTAAGGAAGTCTCAATTGAGGTGAAGCAGAACATCCTGAGGCTGAAAAAAAAGAAAAAATCCATCAGAGAGATAGCAGACTTGCTTGGAGTAGCAAAATCAACAGTCGGGTACATTCTGAGAAAAAAGGAATTGACTGGTGAGCTTGGGAACTCAAAAAGGCCTGGGCGTCCACGAATGACAACAGTGGTGGATGATCGCCGCATACTTTCTTTGGTGAAGAAGAACCCGTTCACAACATCAACTGAAGTCTAGAACACTCTCAGTGAAGTAGGTGTATCTGTCTCTAAGTCAACAGTAAAGAGAAGACTCCATGAAAGTAAATACAAAGGGTTCACATCTAGATGCAAACCATTCATCAATTCCAAAAATAGACAGGCCAGAGTTAAATTTGCTGAAAAACACCTCATGAAGCCAGCTCAGTTCTGGAAAAGTATTCTATGGACAGATGAGACAAAGATCAACCTGTACCAGAATGATGGGAAGAAAAAAGTTTGGAGAAGAAAGGGAACGGCACATGATCCAAGGCACACCACATCCTCTGTAAAACATGGTGGAGGCAACGTTATGGCATGGGCATGCATGGCTTTCAATGGCACTGGGTCACTTGTGTTTATTGATGACATAACAGCAGACAAGAGTAGCCGGATGAATTCTGAAGTGTACCGGGATATACTTTCAGCCCAGATTCAGCCAAATGCCGCAAAGTTGATCGGACGGCGCTTCATAGTACAGATGGACAATGACCCCAAGCATACAGCCAAAGCTACCCAGGAGTTCATGAGTGCAAAAAAGTGGAACATTCTGCAATGGCCAAGTCAATCACCAGATCTCAACCCAATTGAGCATGCATTTCACTTGCTCAAATCCAGACTTAAGACGGAAAGACCCACAAACAAGCAAGACCTGAAGGCTGCGGCTGTAAAGGCCTGGCAAAGCATTAAGAAGGAGGAAACCCAGCGTTTGGTGATGTCCATGGGTTCCAGACTTAAAGCAGTGATTGCCTCCAAAGGATTCGCAACAAAATATTCAAAATAAAAATATTTTGTTTGGGTTTGGTTTATTTACTTTTGACCTCCTAAAATGTGGAGTGTTTGTAAAGAAATGTGTACAATTCCTACAATTTCTATCAGATATTTTTGTTCAAACCTTCAAATTAAACGTTACAATCTGCACTTGAATTCTGTTGTAGAGGTTTCATTTCAAATCCAATGTGGTGGCATGCAGAGCCCAACTCGCGAAAATTGTGTCACTGTCCAAATATTTCTGGACCTAACTGTATATAGACAAATTAGGAGAGATGATGCTACTGACAGATTTGCTTTAAATGAGGACAATTATACAATATCACATATTTGATATGAGAAATGTCTTTGTGAACTTTTTGGATTAGCAGATAATTTTTACTACGAAATTAATGTTAATTAAATCATTCAATATCAAGAATTACCCCTGAATTTACATCACGCAGTAAGGTGTATAGGAAGCAAAGTTGTCTCAGTCAATGGAAAATTTGATATATGGCCTTTATACACAAATCTCTTGTTTTTGCTTGTCCAGTGTAGGTAAAATTCTCAGAAAACACTGACTAAAGCTTTTAAAAACATTTGCACAGATTGAAAATGTCCTCCTACTGAATCATTTACAGATACTAAGTACTAGGAACAATCATTCCCTTTCTATATGAACACCCATATGTTCTATCAACCTCTCCAAAACTCTGCAGGGAAAATGTTCTTGTCCTTAGGCCAAAGAACAGATGTAACATTTGCTCAATAATTTCAGCTTTTTTTGCCGATTTGCACCAATATTTTAGCCTTTACAGATTTACTATAAATTACACCAGATACTAGAATATTATAGCACAAATCTCTGACATCATAGAAGTGAAGCATGAACAAATGTGATGTGAAAAAAGTCTCACAGGACCGTGGTGCAGTGTCCATGTCGGTGCACTGTGGCATCTTGACTGTCACGGGGTGTGAGGGGATAACAGGGAATCGGTAGACCTAAACTGGCCCTCAGGCTAGGTGCCCTAGCTGTCCCTACTCCCAGAAATACGTCTAATAGTGACGATGTTTAGGCTACCTTCCTTGCACTGCTCCTGACCAGCCCTGAACCCTCTCTCCACCACTCTAGGGGAGGACCTGGACAAGATTGGTAAAACCCACAGATATGGACAAACAGGGGAAACCAAAACTCTATCATGCAGCACGCTCACACAGAGTTATCAGACAACAAACGATAAGGAGGAAAATAAAGAGTAGGGAAAAAATAAGTAGACAGGAGGAATTCCACAGCAAACCAAGCAACACGCAGTAAATCATCAGTTACTAGAAAACAAGAGCACACAGACTGATTTAGCAAATGCTATAGTCGGAATGGCAAGACAGATTCCTCCATCTGAAAAAGGAGCGGAGTAACTGTGATAGGACTCCTGCAACATGTGATCCAAAAGGTAACCATCAGGCTAGCAGAAATTAACTCCTCCTAGCTCGATCACTAATGAGCACACAGCTGTTCGACGCCCGAGCCTGCCTGTGCAACTCAGAAGCACAAGAGAAAGCATAGTGTGGACTGTCAGAGTGTGTAGTCTGAACAGTGTTTGATGCCGCCATGACACTCGGCGAGTTTAAAGCCAAACACTGTGTGACAGACTAATGAAGTGCACACTTCTGTGACTGGTAGTTGAATATCAGCATTCTAGGTGCCTACTTTAATTACTAGTCTCTGGTGACACCATAGTTCGCACTGCCCTGTTTTGCCTGCCATAGAGCACTCACATGGATGAGTCTTGTGAATCTTTTTGCTCTACTCTAAAGGACAAAGATCTGACACATTTCTTTGAGGCGTGTGCCTCCACTTCATGTACTGATATTTCTTATAACCAGCATCTACATAAATCAAGCAGCTAATCTCAACTGGATGCCTTACAAAGAATGACGTAAGTTTAAAATCAGATTTTTCGGTCGCAACAGTGTAAAATATGATTATTCCCTGGGACAGTTGGGAAATACAGTCTTGTCCTTTATATTCCGAAAGTAACACAATAGGGTCGTAATTTAATGGTGATAAACCACTGATTGTATATAATGCAGTGATATCATGATGGAATCAGCTCCGCTACATCTGACATATAAAAACGATAAATACTTATTCTCCCCTGTTGGTGCAAGGGTTAACCCTTCCTCCCACCAGTCACAGATCTGTAAAACCTTTGCTTGCGGCCCTGTAGAACAAGCAGCAAACAGCGATAATTTCATGCAGTGCTTCCCCACTTACTGAAGCAGTCAAGGCAAAATTCACATCTTTTGATGTCAAGAGACTTAGAACAGAACTGTGATTAACTTGTCTGAAATTAGGGCGCAAAGTCAGTTCTGACACCAAAAACGCATTCAGCGACTCACTCGAGTCTCAGTTCTTTGTCCGAATGAGATGATTAAGGTGCGGGCCTATTCTAGCAGGATTAATGGTCTATTGACATCCAGCGACAAGTCAATGACGAGAGCTGGATCGCTTCCATCACATCGCAATTTAGGACTGGGTGTAGATAAGAAGCCTGGAGCAGCTCCTCCATCGCTACTAATCTCACTGCTCCATTGTGGTCCACTGAATGCTTGACATGTCGAAATCTAATCAGGTATATATTGTCCAGCAACCAGCAAAGTAACATTGTATTTCATCCATCTCAATCATTCCTTTGAGCAAATAGTGAGTCATAATCTTAAAAGAACATGATGACTTGAGCTGTGCAATTATTTCCCCCGAGACTCCTTGTTTAGAGCTATTAGGACAGCGGTATAAGTGGCCACCTTATCTCAACGGCAACAGAAATTAAAATGTAATATGTCCATTTTCTTCTTACCCCTGACATTAAACTTCGGCAGACAATAGGGCCTGAACTTTAAAACAATTACATTGGGGAACAAATGAAAAAAAATTGGGTGCCTCAAGAATTAGGCTTGATTATAGGTACAGTATATTCAGTCCTCTGAATCAGAATATGCCATTCATTTTTTGTAGCAGCAATACTTTTTGGAATAATGTACAGTTTGCCACACATGAATATAGGATTTTCTCCTCAGAGGTATTAATTTTAGAATCAAAGATAGTCTGTAAGGTATGTGACAAATATTTGAAAAATGATTAAATGCAATGAGCCTTTAAATAAGTAATAAGACATTAGTCAAATACATAAGTGACCCACTGTGATTCATACAGTTCTAATCGGAGCCTGAAATGTATGTTTTACACAATAGCAACAAATATGGATCAACCCCAATAGACCACTCAATTAAAGGGAACCGGTCACCACTTTTTTGGCCTATAAGCTGCGGTCACCACCACCGGGCTCTTATATACAGCATTCTAACATGTTTTATATAAGAGCCCAGGCCGGGGGTATAACATAAAAAACACTTTATAACACTTACCTAATGGTCGCGCGGTGGACCTTATGGGCGTCTCCGTTGTTCGATGTCGGCGCCGCCTCTTTTGGCCATCTTTGCTCTCCTTCTTCTCTAGCCGCGGTGCATGACAGGTCCGACATCATCCACACTCACCGGCATTCAGGTCCTGAGCAGGCGCACTTTGATCTGTCCTGAGCAGGGCAGATTAAAGTATTGTAGTGCAACTGTGCAGGACCGGCGAGTGTGTATGACGTAGCTGTGTCATGCACCCAGGCTTCAGAAAGAGGACAAAGATGGCCGAAAGAGGAGGTGCCGGCACCGGACAACGGAGACGCCCATAAGGTCCACAGCGCGACCTTTAGGTAAGTATTATAAAGTGTTTTTTATGTTATGCCCCTGGCCTGGGCTCTTATATACAGCATGTTAGAATGCTGTATATAAGTGCCCAGTGGTGGTGGCCGCAGTTTATAGGCCGAAAAAAGTGGTGACAGGTTCCCTTTAAGATGACTGAAATGCAAAACACAATTGCTCTGGTCCTACAGAAAATATCATACACCAGTGGGCAACCTGTGTGGATCTAAACATGGTGAATAAAAAGATGGATAGCAGAGTGGATTAGCTAAGTATCCTTATTTTATCTGTCTCTTGGATAGTAGATAAAAAAATGAACATATGGTAGGAGGAGAATATAATGTAACTGCAGAACAATTGGTAGGCAGGAATACGGTCATTTGATAATCCCCAAATCACAGAACTCATGAAAGATACGCACGTCAAAGATTCATTGAACTATGCTGAGACAGATGCATGGTCTTCTTTCACTATGGTTGAACAGAATTTTCTTGAGTTTTAAAGTAGATAATTACACTGATCTAGTAGAAAGAATGCTATAATCGTTCTGTCACCTTGGCTGTACAATGAGTATCAAGGTGCATTATCTCCACAGCCACTTGAGTTGTTTAACATAATCCCTTGGTGACCTAAAGGTGGCTTTACACACTGCAACATCTCAAACGACATCGCTGTAACGTCACCGGTTTTGTGATGTTACAGCGACCTCCCCAGCGACATTGCAGTGTGTGAAACACATCAGCGACCTGGCCCCTGCTGTGAAGTTGTGATCGCTACAAATCGTTCAGGACCATTCTTAGGTCCTTTGTTTCCCGCTGTGCAGCATGCATCGCTAGAAAGTTTCAGTGTGTAAAGGGGACTTTACAGCGACTTCCCTTTCAAAAAGCTGCTTTACAACGTCCCCAACAACCAGCTAGGTCGCTCTGCAGGTCCGGATCGCTGTTGCGTCGTTGGCCAGGTCTGCCTGTTTGACAGCTCACCAGAGACTTTGTAGCGATCCCGGCCAGGTTGGGATCGCTGGTGGGATCGCTAGAAAGTTTCAGTATGTAAACCCAGCTTTAGTGAAGAGCAGAGTGAAAGATTCCACCATGATTTAAGAACTAGAAGAAAGATACCGAGGCCTATGGGATACCAACATGATGGTGGATTACTGCTGCTCTGTCAGGGTAACAGTAAATGAACATTGTATCAATGACAATTCTATGCATGTTTAGTTCTTAATCTGTTATATCAATTCTTGATGAAGAAAAACATGTTTGAATTTATTTTTAATAACCAAGAAGGCAAACATAATAATGTTTAGTAGATATCAGTCCTAATGTTCGATCGGTCATATTCTTATATAGAGGTATATCGCATCTCATTAACTAGAGCTGATAGAAGAAAAGTAAGGGCAGATATAGAATCAGCGACAAAAGCAGGTTACATACTGTATCACAGGCAGGCACCAATTCTCATGTTCTCCAGTGTTAATCTTTATGGCCAAAATTGCACTAAACTGGAATTTTAAGATAAAATAAGGCAAAAAAAAAAATTGTGCGAGTCAGAAATGGAACTTGTTTTCAATATTGGTGATGGTCAGTTACCCAATATTGATATGTCCTATTTGGAGACGTAAAAGCTTTAAAGAGTATCTAAACTTTAAGCCCATAAATTCCCTGGAGATGAATAGGGAACTGGGTAGTGGGACCCTTACTGGTCATTCAAAAGATCGCTCAGTGGTATGCACTTCTTGGAGGATGAAAACCGGAGACCCTGCCTAAGCACTTTTGCGGCACTAAATACAGAGTCTTCTGCCTTCTGAGCGGTAACATCTCCCATCTCCTATCTCAGTAATGGGAAAGTCTTCACTGAATACAGATTTACCTCACAATTGAAAATTTTGATATGACTGATCAATTCTGGCAGAGAAAGAAGCAACTATGTCTGATAAGAAATATTCCAAAGTTGCTTACTTTCATATGTATTATTAATTTATGGGGGAAAAAAATAAAACCGTAACACTAAGTAAAACAAAAGAAAATCGTCCCCCAAAGGTGGACAACCCTCTCAGTTAGAAGTACATCTTATATTGGGTCCCCGTGTATAGAGTGGGCTCAGGAGCTGAGCCTGTAATATACATGACAGACACTAGCTGTATTAGTTCACCAGTTCCCTATTTGGGTTGTCACCGGTCTGCTGAAAGCCTCCATTGCCACCACCATGGTTCTCATATGAAGCCCAGTCTATGGGTGGACTTCATATGAAAACTTAATTTTTTCATTATATGCTACAATATTGTAGTAGTACAGCATATAGTATAAGGAATCAAACTATTGTAAACAAAAAAATCATCAAACAAAAAAACAAATTTTAAAAACATGAATAAAAAAAAAACACAAAAAAATCAAATCACCTTTTCCCCACTAAAAATAAAAGTGAAAAAACAAGGAAAGATAAAATAAACATGTTTTGTATCGTTGCATCCATAGAACTCAGCTTTACCAAAATATAAAATGAATTAACCTGACAGGTAAACACCATTACAAGAAAAAAAAAATCAAATATGGCAGAATTGACTTTTATCAGTCCTCACAACACGCAAACATGTGTCACGCTCCCCGGGTCCTCGGCTCCCCTCCCCGGGTCCTCTGCTCCGCTCCCCGGGTCCTCAGCCCCGCTCCCCGACTCACCTGCCACGCTCCCCGCTCCCCAGCCTCCGGTGCCCGTCCTTCCCAGGTTCCCTGGCCTCCGATCCCGGCGTCTGACGGCTTCCCAGGCCCTGGCCGGCTCCCCTGCGTCCTCCCCTCAGCTTCCTTCCCTGGCTTCTGGCACCCGGGCGGCGCGCATGCGCATTAGGGCGCGCGCGCGGTCACTGACCCTTTCTTAAAGGGCCAGCGTCCATTAACAGGAAATGAAGCTAAACAGGTACAGGGTATATAAGGGTTTATTGTCTAAGGGGGCGGGGCCTGATCTTCGTGTTTTCCAAGCTAGGAGTCAGGTCTCCTTGTGTCTCCTTGCCATACTCACGTATCTCTCTTCTAGAGCTGATCCTGCCTCGGCATCCGGTCCTGCTGAATCCCGAACCCCGCACGCTGTCCGTCTGCCATCTGACAGTCCGTACCATCTCGGATCCCTGCGGTGACCCGTCATCTCGCTCCAAAGGTTCCGGACCCCGCCTGACCTCATCTCGGCTTCCGAACCTGAGCTACGTCACCCGGACTACCATCTGTGACTCCGTGGTCCCAGGGACTTCTCCGTTACACACTTGCACGGACTGTTCTGCTGCCCATAGTGCTTCAGCTACCGGACTCCTTACCACCATCTTAGAGTTCGGACCAGTGGATCCACCTCCTGGGTCTGCCCGACCGCCTGGCCCTGACAGTAAGATCAGGCCATGGATCCCGCTGCAGCACTAGCGGCCTTGCAAGAGGAACTCCAACGCCAGCGTGAAGTCCAGACCCGCATGTTGGACTTTATGACTTCCGTGGACACCCGCCTGTACACATTACAAGCGGCAGTTACGCCTTCAACATTCCGGGCCTCCACTAGTCAATCCACGGCTCCCGCACCCGTGGCAGCCTCTTCGGATGCTTCCCGACTCCGTTTGGCTTCACCACCTCGTTATGCCGGAGATCCCAAGACCTGCAGGGGCTTCATAAACCAATGCTCCCTTCATTTCACGCAGCTGCCACATTTGTTTGCCTCCGACCAAGCCAAGGTCGCCTTCATCATGTCTCACCTAGAGGGCGAGGCACTGGCGTGGATGAATCCCTTGTGGGAGAAGGAGGACCCTATGACCAAGGACCTTCAAGAGTTCCTGCAGGCCTTTCGCAGCACCTTCGACGAGCCGGGACGCGCCTCTGCGTCTGCTTCATCCCTTCTCCGCCTGCGTCAAGGAACACTGACGGTAGGCCAATATGCCATCCGTTTCCGCACTTTGGCTTCAGAACTCGGGTGGAATAATGAGGCCCTAACAGCCGCCTTCTGGGAAGGACTCTCGAGTCGCATCAAAGACGAGTTGGCGGGTCGTGACGTGCCCTCCACCCTAGATGCCCTGATTGCCCTAGCAACTCGAGTGGACATTCGTTTTCAGGAACGCTCCAAAGAGCTATCTCGTGAGAGACGTCCGGTACGGCATTCCTCTCCTCCACGGAAGTCCTCCGTACCTCAGTCATCAACAGAGGGGATTCCCGTCCACGAGCCCATGCAGATTGACCGAGTACGGCGGTCTGAACAACGTCGAGCAGAGCGGCTCGCCAAGGGTCTCTGCTTTTACTGCGGAGAGGGCACACACCTGCTACGCTCCTGTCCAGAGAGGCCGGGAAACTCCAAAGCCTAGGGTTGGTAGGAGAGGCCACCCTAGGTGCTGGGACTCTCTCAGACCCGGTTATGTGGACCGTGCAAGTGTCAGCGGGAGAGACGCGCTTCACGGCTGAGGCATACCTCGACTCTGGAGCAGCAGGCAATTTCATCCAGCAGGCCACGGTGGACAAGTACCAGTTGCCTGTTACTCTACTCGATAAGCCCCTAGTGATTGCCTCTGTGGATGGGAGACCCCTCGCTGATACCATCTCCTGGGTCACCAGGCCGGTCGAACTGCGTATCGGTGCCCTGCACACCGAGAACATCGCTCTCTACGTCCTTCCACACATGTCCCATCAAATCCTGCTGGGACTTCCCTGGTTGCGGACACACGAACCATCAGTCAGCTGGGGTACTGGCGAAATCACCCGATGGGGCTCCGCCTGTCATGAGAGGTGTCTGAAGTCTATACAACCCATCCGACGACCTCCGGTTCCAGAGAACCTACCGGCACTGCCCTCGGCCTATTGGTCCTTCGCAGACGTTTTTCGTTTAATATTTCTTTATTATTTCAAAAGTTTTCATATAACAGAAGATAAGAAATGCATAAGGGTCTTTCATGTTACCCAATGTTACAGCATATGAAGATTATAAAATAACCTATGTCTTGAAGTCTCGTAAAACGTATGGTACTATGAAATGTATCGCAAATCATGTGGAAGGTAAAATCTGTAAAACATCCTATAGAACATCTTAATTTTAACATGTAATAATCTTCTATCTTTATATTTATTCCGTGTAAAGTGTTAAAGGCAACTCCTTCTGTATAGTCTGGTTCAATAGGTATGAAAACATGACCCTATGTATATCAATTAGGTGAGAAAGAGATATAGAGAGAGGGAGAGAAAGATAGGTAGAGAAAAAGGGAAGACATGGGGAAATGGGGGGGGGGGGGGAGAAGGTCTGTATTGTGATGCCGCGCCACTCCTGTGTCCGGGAGCCCATCCCGGCTTCTTGAATATTTATTGTGATAGAGCGCCTGTGAGTAACCAGGTTTGGAATTGCTGTGTTTCTCTATACTGAAGCCACGGGTACCAAACCGAGAAACACAAGGAGTCTTTCCCTTCGTCAAACGCTCTCAACTCCTCCAGACGCCGCAGGCTATCCATAGCCTCTACCCAGTCTGCTCTCCTCAATGTACAGGGGGATCTCCAATGCCTCGGTATGATTTGCCTCATTGAAATCATAAAGTACGAGAGCAAGCCTTTCTTCGCCTTAATAATAATAATAATAATAATTTTATTCATTTATATAGCGCTATTAATTCCATAGCACTTTACATACATTGGCAACACTGTCCCCATTGGGGCTCACAATCTAGAGTCCCTATCTGTATGTCTTTGGAATGTGGGAGGAAACCGGAGTACCCGGAGGAAACCCACGCAAACACGGGGAGAACATACAAACTCCTTGCAGATGGTGTCCTTGCCTTGGAGACTGCCCCTGTATACATTGATAAGAGGGCCACTTCCGGTGAGGGTGTCACTTCCGTGTGATGTAAATGGTTATAGAGAGCAAAGACATCTTTCCAAAGACCCTGTATCCCCGGGCAGGTCCACCAGATATGTAGCATTGTGCCCACTGAGGTCTTGCACCTCCAACAGGCGTCAGATACCTCTGGGAACATTTTATGTAGTCTGGCGGGTGTCCTATACCACCGTGAGAGGATTTTATAATTGAGTTCCTGCATTCTACAAGAAATGGTGGATTTATGTGTTAGGTTAAATGACTTACACCATTGTGCCTTGGGAAAAGTCTGGCACAATTCTGTTTGCCAATGTCTAACGTAGTCAGGCAAGTCGTCTCCTCCACCCCCCTCGGGCACTGCTATGTTGTAGATTATTGAGACTATGTGAGGGGGTGTTTCTCTAAGGAAGCATAGTTTTTCAAATGGAGTCAGATCCTTATGTATCTCAGATCCCGGAGCCAGAGAATCTATGAAACTACGTAGTTGTAGATATTGGAACCAGTAACCTGGTTCCCGTGGCCGGTCTCCAAGCAGGGATATCAGTGGTTTGCATCCCTGTTGGGTAATTACGTCTTTAACTCGTGGAATCCTTCCCATTGGCGTTGAAATCAGTCTGGGATGAGGTTCGTGAAACCAGCATTGAAACGCGGGGTTTCCCACCAGAGGCGTCATAGGACCCGGTTCTCCTGTCAATCTATATCGTCTATTGGCTGTCCTCCACGCTGTAGCCAGGGACAAGAGGATCGGGGAAACTCCCAGGGTCCCAAGGTTAGTTCTAGATGACAACCAGAAGATTCCGTGTGCCATATTCGGGCATAGTTCACATTCAATCTCCACCCACAATTTTCTGTCTTTACTGTGCAGGAGATCCAATATGCAACCACCCACCGCTGCTGCGTGATAAGCTTTAAGATCCGGGAGCCCCGCCCCTCCGTCCCAGCGAGATTTAGTCAGCATTGAGTATTTCAGTCGGGGTTTGGTGCCACGCCATATAAAATTGCTGATCATCTTCTTTAACTTGAGGAAGACATTTTCTCCTAGGTTCAGTGGGATAGTTTGAAACAGGTATAGTATTTTAGGTAGGACATCCATTTTAATTGTATTGACCCTGCCGAACCAGGAAATGGGGAGGTTATGCCATGCTATGAGGTCTTTGTGGATATTTTTTAAAAGGTCTGGGAAATTGTAATTATATAGATCTTGGTGGTTGGGAGAAACCCTGATCCCCAGATATTTAATGTAATTGCTGGCCCACTTAAAGGGGAAGGCGGGTTTGAGAGTATTCTCTTCTACGGATGGTAGCGATACATTTAAGATCTCTGTTTTTTGTAGGTTTACTTTAAAATTGAAGAGTCTGCCAAAGATCTCAAACTCCTGCAGTATGTTGGGCAAACTAGTCTTCGGCTGTGTCACATATATCAAGAGATCGTCCGCAAATAGTGCTAATTTATGAGATGTTTGTCCTATCTGTATCCCTTTTATCGAAGGGTTTTCCCTGAGTGCATTTGCTAAGGATTCCATTACCAGGATGTATAGGTATGGCGATAAGGGGCATCCCTGTCTGGTACCGTTTCTAATATTAAATGAAGCTGACAGGCGTCCGTTCACGCCCACTTGTGCCGTTGGTTCGTGATATAATGCTTTTATCCATTGTAGTAAGCGCGAACGGACGCCGATTGCCTGCATCGTGGCTTCTAAAAAAAACCAATGGACTCTGTCAAATGCCTTTTCGGCATCTACTGTCAAGAGGCACATTGGGATTTGACGCTGACGTGCCTGGGCCACTAGGGACAGGGTTCTAATAGTGTTGTCCCGTGCCTCCCTCCCTGGGACAAATCCCACCTGGTCTTTGTGGATTAGTTTGGGTATGAGGGGGCCTAGTCTCAGGGCTATCATTTTAGAGTACAATTTAAGATCCACATTTATTAGTGAGATAGGTCTGTAATTAGAGCAGGTCAGTGGGTCCCTGCCAGGCTTGGGGATTACAGTTATTCGGGCTTGGAGTGTCTGTTTAGGGAACTGGCATGTGTTGGTTATGGAATTGAAGGCTTTCAGCATTATAGGGCTGCAGGCCCCTCCACATATTTTGTAAAACCGGGGGGTGAACCCATCAGGACCAGGGCTTTTACCCACTTTAAGGGTTTTAATGGCATCGCTTAGCTCTGTGTCTGAGAAATCCTCGTCTATGTCTTCAGCTACCGCATCTTCAAGGGGGTCTGGGGCATATTTGTTTAAGTATTCCCAAATGTCGCGATGTCTCGCATCAGATGATGGGGTATGTGGGGATGGGATGTTATAAAGTTTTGTATAGTAGTTTCTGAATTCTTCTAATATGTCAGGGGTGGAATGTATCTGGGTACCTGTCTGTGAGTTTAACGCTAATATTGGGGTTTGTGCCTGTCTGGGGTGAAGGGTCCTGGCTAACAATCGTCCACTTTTATCTCCAAACTCAAAGATATTCCTACGAAATTTATCTCTGATACACAGTGATTTTAGGTCAAGGATAGATAATATTTGGTGGCGGATAGTAGAAATTTCCGTTTTAATGGTGTCACTGGATTTGGTTTTGTTTATCGTTTCTTTATGGCCTAGTTGTGCTAACAGTTCTTTTAGTTCCCTTGCACTTTCTTTTTTAATTCTTGATCCATGGGATATGCAGACCCCCCTGATCATACATTTCAACGCTTCCCATTTGACCGGGGCAGGTGTGGGATCTGCCATATGATCTATTTTGAAGTTTGCAATGGTTTTATGAATATCCTCCAGGCATTGCTCATTCTTGAGCAGGTTGTCGTTCAGTCTCCATGTGTGTCCCACCCCCCCCATATCTCTCACCCCAATTTCCCCATATACTGGTGCGTGGTCCGACCAGAGAAAAACATCCATTGAACAACCCGGGGATTTGTCTAGCAGGTCGTGGGATATGAAAATGTGGTCTAGTCTGGTGTAGCTATTATGAACTGTGGAATGAAAACTGTAGTCTCTGACTCCGGGATGTAAGACCCTCCAAAGATCGACTAGTTTAAGGGATGTTAGTTCTCGTTTTAATCTGCGTAGTGCCGAGGAGGGGATTGTAGACCTACCAGAGGACGAATCCATGGCTGGATCCAGCACAAGGTTGAAGTCTCCTCCCAAGATGATACAGGTGCCACCCGCAAACTCTGCCAGCTTCTCCAGAGTCTCCACTCCAAAGGATACCTGGTCCTGATTTGGGAAATAGATGTTAGCGATTGTATAAGTATTATTCAGGAAAGATATTTTAAGAAATAGCCAGCGTCCCTCCGGGCTAGTGAGCGTGTCGAGAACTGTTGGCTGGAATGTCTTGTGAAAAGCAATGGAAACCCCACATGCCTTCTTGTTGGGGTGTGGGCCATGGAACCATGTCGGGTAATTCTTGGTTTTACAGTTGGGAGTGTTGGAGGCTATGAAGTGTGTCTCTTGAAATAGGGCTATTTTAACTCCCTTCCTGTGCAGGCGATATAGGATCTGACTTCTCTTTTCGGGTTTATTTAAGCCTTTAGTATTGTAAGTGCAAAAGGTGAGGTGCGACATCACAGAAAAGGGTAGGCAGGGTATAGGGAAAACCAAGGGGAGAAGAGAAAGAGCAGAGATAAGATAGTGGTGAAAGGTAAAATTAGATAAGCTAAGTAGGACTAGGGTGCCTACTGATCTTAGGTATCTACTGGTAGACTATTGTCTAATGTGGCACTCTGCCACGTCCCTAATAGAGGTGCGGGAAAGCCTACGGTCTTTCAGGAACTCCCTTCTGCGGCGAACGCCCACAAGTAATATGAATAACAATCAACGTATACAGTCTAGTAGTGATTAATCACTTTTCCATTCCCCTCCCCCACACCCCCAATTACTTGGTGTGTTTTGGGTATGGATCGCACATCGGGAGGAGAACACGAGGCTATCAACTCAATATAAAATGCCATTAAACCAGAGCTCAGTATCAGATCCAGATGTAAAGAATGAAAGGGGGAGCAACAGATTGAGTGAGACAATAAAAAAAAAAAAAAATAAAAAAAAAAAAATAAATAAATATGAAGTGGTGTAGGGCAAAGGACCAGGGGGAAGGACGTGGGGAGAAGTGGGAGGACGGAGTGTAGGAGGCGTATGGAGTGGTGTATGTAGAGAGCATGTCTAAGAGGGGGGGAGAGGAAGGAGGTAGAAATTAGTGTAGGGCATGTGTCCTTTGTAAGTATGTGTGCTGGGGAGGGAAAATGGGTTGAGTAGAGTTAGTTTGTAGGAAGTAGTGCGCTCATAGAAGGTGTGTGAAGAGGAAGACGCAAGGTGGGAATGATACGAAGGAAGAGGTATAAGGGGAGGGGAGAGGGGGCGAGTGGAGGGGAGTAGGGAGAGAGAGAAGGAAAGAGAAGAAAAGAAGAAAAAAAAAAAAAAAAGGGGGGGGGGACTAGGAAAGTAAGCGTGAGGAGAGAAGATACTGATACATGACGCTCTATGAACAGGTAAGCAGTCCAATACAATCAATTTATATCTCGCCTCCTGGTTTTCCAAGAAGTTTTTGTCCTTTTCTTTGGATGGTCAGCGATATTCAGCGGTGTATATCACGGGGGGATCCTCCACCCCTTCTCTTCTGGACTTGTCGCCAGTGCTCTCTTGGTGGTAAGGGTGCAGGGCCCCCCGGGGTTGGCCAATCTGGCAGGCTGATCATAGGCAGTTCAAAAGTCCCTAGGAAGTTGGGGAGGTCTCCCAAGGACCGGAAGACCGCCGACTTCCCATTTTTCTTTGCTGTGAGTTGGAACGGATATCCCCAGCGATATGGAACATCCTTATCTTTGAGGGATTGGAGTAGTGGTCTTAAGGCCTTGCGTAGTTGCAGTGTCCTCCGTGCTAGGTCTGGTAGGACAATCAGAGGTGTCCCTTTATATGTACCCGCTCCTTTCTCTCTGCATCTTTGTAGTATGGCCTCCTTTTCTTTATAGAAGTGGACCCGACATATCACATCTCTTGGTCTGGCCGGATCAGGAGATTTGGGGCCTAGGGATCTGTGGATGCGGTCCAGTTCTATGCGTTGTTCTGGGTCGCGTTGGAGGAGACGGGTAAAGAATTTTTGTGCCCATTCATCCAGCTGTGGTGGTGCCACTGCTTCTGTGAGACCTCTAATTCTTAAGTTATTACGGCGATGTCTGTTTTCAATATCGTCTAAGTGGGTCAGAATGTCCTGTATCTGGGCCGTGTGCTCTGATAGGACTTGTTGATGTGATTCTATATGGGAAAATACCTGTTCCTGCACCTCTTCTGTAGCTGCTACACGCTGGCCAATTTGTTTGATTTCTGATTGTATAGAGGCCATGTCTTGCTTATGGGATTCCCTCAGTTTCCCCAGCAAAGAGTCCATTTCCTGCCTGGTTGGAATTGATCTGATATGTGCTTTCCAATCCCAATCTTCTTCTTGCTCCTGTGTCTGGTCTGATTTATTCTTCTCTCCCTTGTTTCTGCGGGTGGAGGTGTTGGAGGTGGGGAGTCTTTGTTCTTTAGGTGATGTGTGCTGTTGTTGTGGTATTACAGGCTCCTCTCCGGGTGTCACAGATCTGCTTCCCATGGCTGCTGGGGTCTGCTGTATCACAGAGCTGGGGCCCTGCTCTGCCTGCAGTTTATCTGGCAGTCGCTTTTGTGGCTGGGACAGGGGGTTTTCAACACTCCGTTCTGTAGTGTCCTGCTGTGCCTTATCTATGTTTATGGCTGAGCTGGCTGCTGTTATGTGAGGAGACAGTGAGGTCGCTCCACTGCATGTTTGCTGAGCGTTATCTCCTGCCTCAGTGTCTGCCGGCGCCATGTTGGAGAGAGCAGAGGTATCAGGCTGGGAGGCTGAGGTCCCGAAAAAGCGGGTGATATCTGTACCTTCCCCCTCTGGAGTCGTCCCCCGTCCTCTCCTGCGTGCCATTACTGATCCTGGACCCGGTGAGTGCCTTTGAAGTGTGAGAATTCACCGCTGGTATGTGGGAGCTCCTTCTTACAGCGTCTCAGTGTGCCATCGGCTAGCTCCGCCCCCCCTCGCAGACGTTTTTGACAAGAAGGAGTCTGAGGTACTTCCGCCTCACCGTCCCTACGATTGCGCCATCGACCTGCTCCCAGGAACAACACCACCTCGAGGACGGATATATCCGTTGTCTCCAGCCGAAACCAGGGCCATGTCTACCTACATCACAGAAAGCCTGGCAAAGGGATTCATCCGGAGATCCTCCTCTCCTGCGGGAGCAGGCTTCTTCTTCGTTAAGAAGAAAGAGGGTGACCTACGCCCATGCATTGACTACCGGGGTTTGAATCAGATCACCATAAAAAACAAGTACCCCCTGCCGCTCATCCCCGAATTGTTCGACCGGCTCAGAGGAGCCCGTGTGTTCACCAAACTGGATCTTCGGGGTGCCTACAACCTAGTTCGTATCCGCTCTGGGGACGAATGGAAGACCGCGTTTAATACTCGCGATGGGCACTATGAATACTGCGTAATGCCCTTCGGTCTGTGTAACGCTCCTGCCGTATTCCAAAAATTGGTGAACGACATTTTCCGGGACCTCCTCTACATCTGTGTAGTAGTTTATCTGGATGACATCCTTGTCTTCTCTCCGGACCTCCAGACCCACAGAGAGAACGTACGGCTGGTTCTACAGAGACTGAGAGAGAATCGTCTCTACGCCAAATATGAGAAGTGTGTCTTTGAGCAGTCTTCTCTCCCTTTCCTGGGATACATCATCTCAGGTACAGGGCTGCAGATGGATCCACAGAAGGTCTCCTCCATTCTCAACTGGCCTCCCCCTTCTGGACTGAAGGCAATCCAACGGTTCCTGGGATTCGCCAACTACTACCGCCAGTTTGTCCCTCACTTCTCTGCCCTGACTGCTCCTCTCTCCGCCTTGACCAAGAAGGAGGCTAATCCAAAGGACTGGTCACCTGCGGCCGACGCCGCGTTTTGCTCTCTGAAGCGAGCATTTGCCTCCTCTCCTGTACTCCACCGACCGGAGTTAAACCGCCAGTTCACCTTGGAGGTGGATGCCTCCTCCTCAGGAGCCGGAGCAGTGCTCATGCAGAAGTCCTCCTCCGGGAAGATGGTGACTTGCGGTTTCTTCTCCAAGAGCTTCTCAGCGCCTGAACGTAATTACACCATCGGTGACCGAGAACTATTGGCGGTCAAACTGGCTCTGGAGGAGTGGCGCTACCTCCTGGAAGGAGCAGTGTACCCCGTGATTATCTACACGGACCACAAGAACCTGTAATACCTGCGGTCCGCTCAGCGACTGAACCCACGGCAAGCCAGGTGGTCCTTATTCTTTGCCAGGTTTGATTTCCAGCTCCATTTCCGACCCGCGGACAAGAATGTACGCGCTGATGCCCTGTCTAGGTCTCTCATGCCCAAGGAGCAGGAGGAAGAGAGTACCCAACCTATCATCTCTCCTAGCAAGATTATTCCGGTAGCTCCTGTCACCCTGGCCCAGATACCGCCCGGGAAGACCTATGTCTCCGAGACCGACAGGCAAAAAGTCTTACACTGGGGTCATGCCTCAAAAACAGCCGGTCATGCAGGTCAGAAGAGAACATGGGGTGCGATTGTACGCCATTACTGGTGGCCATCCCTTCGCACGGACGTCGCTGCTTTTGTCTCTGCCTGCTCCTCTTGTGCCAGGAACAAGACGCCCAAGCACCTGCCATATGGCCGTCTTCTGCCTCTGCCTATACCCTCAGTTCCATGGCAACACATAGCGATGGACTTTATTACGGACTTGCCATTATCCTCCGGGCACACAGTCATATGGGTCGTGGTGGATCGGTTCTCCAAAATGGCTCACTTCGTCCCTATGGCCGGACTGCCCTCTGCTCAGGAACTCGCGGAAGCCTATATACAACACATCTTCCGCTTGCATGGCTTTCCATCCCACATCGTGTCCGACAGGGGAACTCAGTTCACCTCCCGCTTCTGGAGGGCGCTCTGCAAACATCTGGGAGTGACTCTGGACTTTTCTTCTGCTTACCATCCTCAGTCTAATGGCCAAGTGGAGAGGGTCAATCAGATCTTGACCTCCTTCTTACGTCACTATGTCAACGCCCATCACGACGACTGGTCCACGCTTCTGCCTTGGGCTGAATTCTCCCATAACCACCACATCAGTGAGTCGTCCTCCAAGTCTCCCTTCCATGTCGTTTACGGACTTCAGCCCTCCGTCCCGTTGCCTATATCCCCGTCTTCGGATGTCCCTGCTGCTGATACTGTAGCCCGTGACTTCGCTACCATTTGGGACTCTGTCAAGGCGTCCCTTGGGCGCGCTTCCCAGCGGATGAAGAAACACGCCGACAAGAGGCGCCTGGACCCTCCGTGTTTCTCTCCTGGTGACCTGGTCTGGCTTGCTTCCCAGTACATCCGATTGAAGATACCTTCCTACAAGCTGGGTCCTCGCTACATCGGGCCGTTTAAGGTCCTCAGCAAGATCAATGAGGTCTCCTACAAACTGAGGCTTCCGGCCACGATGCGGATTCCCAACTCCTTCCACGTCTCTCTGCTCAAGCCGGTTTTCCTTGGTCCCTTCTCCTCTGCTGCCAGTCCGGCTCCTCCTCCTATTGCCGAGGACGACATCTATGCGGTAAGGGATATTGTGGCCATGAAGACTGTTCGAGGCCGACAGTTCTTCCTGGTGGACTGGGAGGGGTATGGTCCTGAGGATAGGTCCTGGGAGCCCAGGGAGAACGTGGGCACTCCTCTGATCCGTGCCTTCATGTCCCGGTTGCGGGGAGGGGGGCGTGGGGGGGGGGGGTACTGTCACGCTCCCCGGGTCCTCGGCTCCCCTCCCCGGGTCCTCTGCTCCGCTCCCCGGGTCCTCAGCCCCGCTCCCCGACTCACCTGCCACGCTCCCCGCTCCCCAGCCTTCGGTGCCCGTCCTTCCCAGGTTCCCTGGCCTCCGATCCCGGCGTCTGACGGCTTCCCAGGCCCTGGCCGGCTCCCCTGCGTCCTCCCCTCAGCTTCCTTCCCTGGCTTCTGGCACCCGGGCGGCGCGCATGCGCATTAGGGCGCGCGCGCGGTCACTGACCCTTTCTTAAAGGGCCAGCGTCCATTAACAGGAAATGAAGCTAAACAGGTACAGGGTATATAAGGGTTTATTGTCCAAGGGGGCGGGGCCTGATCTTCGTGTTTTCCAAGCTAGGAGTCAGGTCTCCTTGTGTCTCCTTGCCATACTCACGTATCTCTCTTCTAGAGCTGATCCTGCCTCGGCATCCGGTCCTGCTGAATCCCGAACCCCGCACGCTGTCCGTCTGCCATCTGACAGTCCGTACCATCTCGGATCCCTGCGGTGACCCGTCATCTCGCTCCAAAGGTTCCGGACCCCGCCTGACCTCATCTCGGCTTCCGAACCTGAGCTACGTCACCCGGACTACCATCTGTGACTCCGTGGTCCCAGGGACTTCTCCGTTACACACTTGCACGGACTGTTCTGCTGCCCATAGTGCTTCAGCTACCGGACTCCTTACCACCATCTTAGAGTTCGGACCAGTGGATCCACCTCCTGGGTCTGCCCGACCGCCTGGCCCTGACAACATGCAAGGAGAAGAGATCAAATTGTGGTTGTACGCACACCAAAATGGTATCAATAAAAAGGTGAACTCACCATGCAAAAAACAAGCCCTCACGCAGCTCCAATGACGTAAAATAAAAACATGATGGATCTCGAAAAACGGTGGCAAATTAGTTTTATTTTTATTTTATTTTTATGAATTTTCCAAATTTTTTACCACTTAAGTAAAAAAATATAGAAGTTAAAAATTGCCATAATAATATTTTCAACATTTCCAACTCATTTAACTCATGTATTTCTTAAAAACAAAACCTTACAAAAAGTTGTTTTTTTTTGTGCAGGTTCACCTTATTTGGAATTATTTTCCCATTTTCCAGTAGATTAAATGGTAAAATAATGGATCAATTCAAAACTATAACTCATCTTGCACAAAATAAGTCCTAATAAGACTGTATCAATGGGAAAATATTATGTCCAAGTTATGATTCTTAGAAGAAGGGAAGTTAGAAAACAAAAGTGCAAAAGCTGAAAATTGCCCCGTTGGGAAAAGGGTTAAAGGGAACTAACCACCAGGTTTTTGCCCTATAAAATGAAGAAAAAAAATAAACAATAGTGCCATAATGGCGCTAGGAGCTTATTAAAATGATACCTTTAGTTGATAAATCTGATTCTTAATTGCAGAGTAATCTTTGTCCAAACATCCGAAAATTAAGTAATTCGTGCAGTGACTTAAGCATTGTGGCAAGACTTTGTGGGTCAGATTTTCTGTAATAATTTCTCGAGCTGTGATTAGTACTATGTTGGGCGCGAGCGCAATACTATTTTCACGTTTTCTCCAAGTCTTCAATAAAATGGTGCCGGAATTAGTGCATGCGTGTACCGCTATTTCCAGCGCCATTATTTTAGTGACACTGTAAAAAAAGAATATCAGCGACGGCAGCGCATGCGCAGATTGAGGGGTTTTTTTATCAGCCCATGCGTCGCTGCCACTCATAGTCATCTCTACATTGTCCTCAGTAAAATGGCGCTGCAGATCGCGATACTCACATGTACTAATTCCTGCGCCATTTTATTGAAGACTTGGAGAAAACGATTGTGCTGTACATAGCGCTAATTGTGGCGGCATAGGGGAGAGATTTAAACAGAGAGGAGGCAGGCAGGCAGGGGAGGAAGCATTAGAGAAGACCCAACCCACGTAGTACCGCCCGGATGCTCAACGTACTGCACCAATGACGTAACTTTCGAATGTTTGGACAATGATTACTCTGTAATCAAGACTCAGATTAATCAGCTAAAGGTATCACTTTAAAAAGCGTCCTAGCACCATTATGGCACTACCTTTAGTTTACAGGGCAAAAACTTGGTGGTTGGTTCACACAGTAGATATGCACCAGATAACACTCAAAGGAGAAGAGTGCTTGCCTTGCAGCCCTATGATGTGGGGCCTCTCCTTAAGCTGGGTTTACACACTGAAACTTTCTAGCGATCCCACCAGCGATCCCAACCTGGCCGGGATCGCTACAAAGTCTCTGGTGAGCTGTCAAGCAGGCAGACCTGGCCAACGACGCAACAGCGATCCGGACCTGCAGAGTGACCTAGCTGGTTGTAAAGCAGCTTTTTGAAAGGGAAGTCGCTGTAAAGTCCCCTTTACACACTGAAACTTTCTAGCGATGCATGCTGCACAGCGGGAAACAAAGGACCTAAGAATGGTCCTGAACGATTTGTAGCGATCACAACTGCACAGCAGGGGCCAGGTCGCTGATGTGTTTCACACAGTGCAATGTCGCTGGGGAGGTCGCTGTAACGTCACAAAACCGGTGACGTTACAGCGATGTCGTTTGAGATGTTGCAGTGTGTAAAGCCACCTTTTAAAGTGGGGGCCAGTTCTCATAATGCCAGAGTGAAACTCCGGAAGACATGGAAGAAATGGTTAATTATAAAAACAAACCTGGCCAGAAAACTGTGTAAGAATATGATTTCTGCAGTATTATTCCGGCAGGGTTCAGGCCATTTCCTGTTAGTTATGACTCAATGAGAATGTGGAGCAGATTATGGCTGACGGAAATATAAATCAGGTTATTGTGCTCTTTTCATTTGAAACAATAAGCAATTATGTGCATTATGCGTCTTCTCCTCGGGTTCTATCTTCAGACACTGATATTTGACGATTCATTCTGCTATAAGAAAACTGCAGGAATGACTTTGTATCATGGCTAAGACGTTGTTTGAGACGTGTCATTGAGATTTTACTCTTGTAATTCCAAAACATGAACATGCAATAGCGCCTGCCGACATAAATCCATATGTGCCTGCGCCCACGCACTCTCCGACAGGCTCAGCTGCCATAGAAGACGCTGGAAAGCCGCTCTACATACCACACATCTTTGATACCAATATCAGTAAAATATTATCCGTGGGCTGACTGCATTTACAAGCGAGACACTAGCACTTACCAATGGACCGGGTGAGCAAGAATATAATGGACAAATGCAGAACATTAGAAAGTAATATTTTAGCCACATCGATAACAGAGGTGTACTCAGGATTTAATCAAGGATGTCCATATTCTCCCTACATAGCCCCCACGCGTCCTACGTCATCCATACAGAGGCCTACATTGCCCTCCTGCACATGCGCACTTTGATCTGCTCAGCTGAGGGCATATCAAAGTATTGTAGTACGCATGCGCGGGCGGTATTTGACCTTTCATCGCACCTGTGCATTACAATACTTTGCTCTGCCCGCAGCAGGGCATATTAAAGTATTGTAATGCACAGGTGCGATGAAAGGTCAAAGACCGCCCGCGCATGCGTACTACAATACTTTTATATGCTCTCAGCTGAGCAGATCAAAGTGCGCATGTGCAGGAGTGCAATTGAGTCCTCTGCGTGGATGACGTAGATCGCACAAGATGGAGGAGACGCTGGACCAAGAGCAGCGACGATCATCGAACCAAACCGCCTCCTAGGTGAGTATTATAAAGGTCTTTTTTACGTTTTACAGAGCGGACTGGACTCTGATATACAGTGATCTGGAATGCTGTATATAAGGGCTCACTGGAGGTGGCTGCAGTTTATAGGAGACAAATCTGGTGACATGTTCCCTTTAAAGGGAATGCATCAAGAGCAAATGGCCCACTGTTGAAACCAGGATTTTATGTTGTTGTTGTTTTTTTATTTTAACTGTTTGACATTTTTGTTTAGCTTTCATATCTTTAACTGTATTAAATACATATAAATCTTGCAATGTTCACACTGGCCACTGGGACTATGGGAATTATAGGCTGGTAAATTTAACCTCTACTGTGGGTAAAATCCTTGAGGGTTTCCTGAGAGATGCAATCCTGGAGTATCTCAAGAAGAATAACCTCATGACCCAACATTACCATGGGAATATGAGGGATCGGTCCTGTCAAACTAATCTGATCGGCTTCTATGAGGAGGTAAGCTCCAGACTGGGTCAGGTGGATACTGTCCAACAGGGCTGTTTGATACAGTGCCACACAAAAGGTTGGTACATAAAATGAGAATATTGGAACTAGGAGAAAATGTGTGTAACTGGGTTAACAACTGGCTCAGTGATAGGAAATAGAGGGTGGTTATTAACCTCTTAAAGACTGGGTAATTTTTGTTTTGGTGCTTTAGTTTTCCTCTCCTTATTCCAAGAGCCAGGACTTTTTATGTTTCCGTAGATATAGCTGTTGTAAGGGCTTGTTTTCTGCAAGATGAGTTGTACTTTTGAATGACACCATCCATTTTATAATATGATATAATGGTAAGCAGGAAAAAAAATCCAAATGTGGCGAAATTGCAAACTGAAATTGTGCAATTTTCCACAGTTCATTTTACCCTACAATTGACCTGGTAGTATGAGGGGTACTTTATACGCTGCGATATCGGTACCGATATCGCTAGCGAGCGTACCCGCCCCTATCGGTTGTGCAACACGGGCAAATCACTGCCGTATCGTACAACATCGTTCGGACCCGTCACACGGACTTACCTGCCTAGTGACGTCGCTGTTGCCAGCGAACCGCCTCCTTTGTAAGGGGGCGGTTGGTTCGGCGTCATAGCGATGTCACTAAGCGGCCACCCAATAGCAGAGGAGGGGCGGAGATGAGCGGGCCGAACATCCCGCCCACTTCCTTCCTTCCTCCTTTCCAGTGGAGGCAGGTAAGGAGATATTCGTCGCTCCTGCGGTGTCACACATAGTGATGTGTGATGCCGCAGGAATGAGGAACAACA